>NC_056731.1:757568255-757618255 GCF_019279795.1 Protopterus annectens
TCTGTTCTGGTGCTGGCCTCTTTTTTTGTATTCTGCATTCAGTGTTTGGCCGGTTGCACCTGCCATACTTACAAGCTACTTTGTGCTTCATTGGATTCTCTGCTTGCTGTTGGCTTCAGACGCACCTTCAGTATTTGTGTAACAACATGGTTTATCCTTTTAGTAATAGTATCTTAATTGAGCATTTGGATTTATTTTCCATTATATCTGGTGTATCGTTCCACATTTTGGAGTCTTACAGAGTGAGTGTAGTGGATTTTATGATTTCATCTCATTCTTGTGCAGTTCGGGGACTTGAGCATTTAAAGATATCAATGACTTGTTTTTGAAAAATCTGGTCAACATTTTGAAGGATCTACAAGTGGGTTCAAAATTGTCGCCTTTCATGGATATTGAGGACATATATACGGGATTATGGTTTATTTTGGTTTCAACAACCCATGTTGATTTACAGGGTTTGCGCCAATCCCAGTGGTTTATATCACCTACGGTTTTGTAAGTAAGCTAAGTTTGCATCAGCATGCTTCAATAAACTGTTTTAAGGGTGATTAATGTTCATTTCAACTTTTTCATATTCCAGTGTTATATTGGTCTAATGAATGGGACAGTTTTGTCGTGTTTGTGTGATTTACAACATTGTTTTGGGGAACAACACAGAGTTTGCTATATTTAACAATGGAATTGGGCTCGCACCTTTATTGTTGGCCTTTGGGTGCTGTTCAAGTTTCCGTTGCCGAATGAGTGAAGGGACTTGGGCTATTCTTATCTTTAATTTGGGAATCATAAGAGAACAATGAATGGACTAGTGGAGAACATTTTGTAGGGGGAACTATTTTGGTCACTCATTACTCGAATTTTATATCATCGAGATGTGTTGGGTCTTGTTAGTGTGGTTTCTAAATTTATTTTTTGGCAGAACAGTATGTTGCCAATTTGACTTTACAATGGAACGGTTTTACAATGTTTCTTCATCCTGTGAATTGGTTCAAGTTTTTTGAACGAGGAAAGGACAGTGGCCATATTTTGGGATTTGGACTTTTTCTACCAAATACTAAATGTATGACTTTGGAGTGCTTGAATTCTCTATAGATTTGGGTCGAAATATTGGTGCATACTACCATTAACTGATTTTTTATAACATTGTGTCTGTCCGTGACAAAAACTGTCATTTTTTTAACATTAATCATCCATAATGAAGTGTAATATTGTTCACATAGGATTGCCAGTATTTAGGGCTTGATTATTTTTTGGGCCTTGTTTATTTGAATTTCATCATCAGGTATAATCTTGGGGATTTGTAAATTGTGCTGTGTTTTGCACTTATTAGTCTGGGATAGAATGATATGATCAATATGTTTTTCCCTTTTGGACTGGTTACTGAATGTACACATATATTGAATTTTGGGAATAGTTGAAAGTATTCAGATAAATATTAGTACTCAATTTATCTGTTTAGGGTTTACATGACATTATTAAGTATATGTGTATTTGTTTTTGGTAACCTGTTCTTACATATGGTGAGTTTTAGATATTCAGTTACAAGGGGAATTTTTGGCTATCACACCATGTATACATATTTTGCTTTATTGTGTTATTAAGTATTACAAGGGGTAATAATTTATTTTAATAATCATCCTGGTACAAGTACATTATATTTATCAGGTCTGCATTATATCTAGTCAGATTGATGACAGTTTGGCATTTAATTTAAATGTATATTTAGCAGTCAAACTGGTTATTAGACTAATTTGCATTATATAGTGGCCCAGGGTTTTTTATGCTAATAGGCTAAGCCGACTCAATTTAGGGACTGTCATATATTCTATGGTTTTCATTTTCCAGCATACCAATCCCATATAGTAGGGTATATATGCGAATACTGTTGGTTTTTCATGAACCATTTGTCTTTTCGGTGGCTTCTTGCACGGTTGGTGTGTGTGGTTGGCCAATCATACATTTCTTTTGGGGGCCTACTATATATCCCTTGAGGGGTTTTGGGTTTCAAGAATTTTTGAGACCTGGCTTGACAGTACTTGGTTGAACAACCATAACAGCTTATTGTCATGGATCTTAATACAATACTACAAGGTCTATGTGCGGATAAGAATGATATCCAGGTTTTTGGTTTAAAAGGTTCTGATGATGGAACGATGGAGAAAGGAAATATTGATCCTATTGACGGCTGTAATTTGCTGTTCAATAAACTGGGGAAGTACATGATGACTTTGAGTACCAATATATGGCACCTTAAACTGTTCAAGTCATATCAGAGTAAGAATATTACCCACAGAGGACTGAGGGTTAAGATTCAGCCTCTGGTTGGTAAATTGGATGAGACTCTAATTAAGGAGTGGAGTATGGCCCAGCAAAATGCCACCATTTCTTTTGTCAATATTTTGACATCATATTACAAGCATATTATAGAAGATAATATCCGTGATGTTAAATGGATATGTGAGGAGGTTAAAATTTATGAGGGGCAGCCACACTATGCCAGTTGTCTGAGTAGGATCTCCAGGGATCTTTTGGTTTTTGAAAACCAAATCAAGGAGAAAAAAAATTACATAAATTTACAAGGGATTTGGAAGATTATGAAAGGGGCAAACCCTTTGAGTCTCAGAAAAATGTTAGATTTTCTCAAGTTAATAGATCAGGGTTTACTCAACTTAAGAAAAGGCCCCAATCCATTTTGAAAAAAAATTAGTTGTGGACATAGCACCTCAGAGGATGAATCCTCTGCTACAGATACTGAAGGTGCTATTGTTAGGGAGTCTCCCGAAGCCAAGAAACAACCCAGTCATGACCACCCTTTAGAAGAAACAAACATAGGGGTGGGCGGAAACATAAGCATAAACACTGTAGAGAGTCTACTTCAATCACTAGTGAAGTGAATAATGAATACCAGAATATTCATAATATTTCATCATATGTTTTATCTTTGGAGCAGAAGCAACTCCTTAATAAAGGACTAAATTATGTTCCTGGTTTCTGTGTTGATGAAAATGTATTTGTTACAGATGTGTTAGCCTTTTGTAGAAAACTTAATTTAAAAATCTTTTTTGGTTCCAGGGAAGACTCACAAAGGTCCATTGACTTTAGATTTCAGAAGTCCAGCTTCACCTCACCTATGAATAAAAATGTGGCGATTTTCCAACAGGCAGTTCTTAAGGATTTACATTTTAAATTATGTACCACACAAATTTTGAGACAGAATTTATCAAAGGATGAACAGCGGGCTCTTAAGGAGCTTCAAAATAACTCTGACATTACCATCCTTCCGGCTGGCAAGGGTGGGGTAGTGGTGGTCATGGATACCAAATTATTATTGGGCTGAGGGAAATAGACAGTTAGCAAACCCCCAGCATTACATGTGTATGCCGGTTGACCCTACACCCAATTTTAAAAAAGATACAGACATGTTTTTACAGACAGCAGCAGAGGAGGGTATTATCAGCCAATCTGCCATATCACATCTTATGGTGAGGGATCCTGGTAAACAATACCTATACCTTTTGCCAAAAATTCATAAAAGCCTAGACAAGCCTCCAGGTAGACCTATAGTCTCAGGAATTGGTTCTCTCACTGAACCATTGTCAGTATTCTTGACTCAATATTTGCAGCCACTGCTATCTGTTATCCGGGCCAGAATTAAAGATACAACTGAATTTTTACAAATTGTGTCTGTCTCCTAACTTGAATCCAACTGGCTCTTGTGTACTTTTGATGTGACGTCATTATATACCAGCATACCACACTGGGCTGGGTTGCAGGCCCTAGATTATTGGTTAAACAGGACAAATTTGTATCCACCAGGTTTTAACACACTTTTAATATGTATGGCAGAACATGTCCTCATGAAAAATGTCTTATTTATTTTTAGGTTGAATGCTACTGGCTAACCCAGGGTACAGCAATGGGGGCATCTTTTGCCCCCATTTATGCTGATCTCTTTATGGGTTTTCTAGAAGAAGAGTTGATTTTTAATGACACCCGTAACATTTATCTGCCAGAAATCGACATCTGGAGAAGATTTTTGGATGATTGCTAGTTGGTGTGGCATGAGGATACAGAATATTTACAGGAATTCAAACAGTATCTAAATGACAACAAATGGGGTATTGAGTTTTCCCTCACTTACAGTTATGAAGACATTAACTATCTGGATGTCAAAATTTTGAGACAACCTGACAAAACGCTATGAACTGTGATATATAGAAAATACCCACAGTACAACAGTTTACTGTTTACTTCCATTCTTCACCCCACCCACACAATCAGGAATATTCCAAAATCTCAATTTTTACGAATTAGAAGGATTTGTTCCACTGAGGAAGATTTTGATACATCTAAGCAGGATCTTACACGCAGGTTTCTTGACAGAGGTTATAGGATGGGGGACATTGTTACTGCCAGAGAATGGACTTCTAAGCAACCAAGAGCCAATTTGTTAAAAGATAAACAGAGGGATGATCAAGTGGGAGCAGACACTTTGAGATTAGTGGAAACATATGGTAGAAATGTCAATTTATTATGGGAAATGATAATTAAGCATTGGAATATTCTTATGACACATGATGAATTAAGTCATTTCTTACCTGAGAGATGTCAGTTCTCTTTTCGTAGAGGGAGAGCACTAGGCTCTTACTTTTCACATTTTAAGCACACTCATGTAGCAGAGATTCTGATCAACAGTTAATTACACATGACACGTTTGAAAGCAAGGAAACCAAAGAACAAGGCAGGAGCCCTCACAGTCCTAAACGCAATTTATTAAAACAGAAAATCACAGCGTTTTCGCCACACACATATGGTGGCTTCTTCACATGACACGTTAGTAGGGTCATTTCCATGTGGACACTGTTCCTTTTGCAAACATATGTATAAATCAAAACAGTTTTTTAGTAGGAGCACTGGGCAAATATATGACATCAACTTCTATGCCAATTGTGAATCAGATTTGGTCACCTATTTGGCAAGTTGTTTTTGCTCTTCGTTTTATGTAGGACAGACGTCTAGGCCCCTACGTTTAAGAATATCAGCACATTTAAGTGATATTCGCAATAAATGAATAACAAATTCACTATACAGACATTGTCAATCTCATTCATCTGCTAGATTTAGCTTCATGGTTATAGATAGGATAGTGGGAGACAGAAGATGTAAGATTGGTTGGCACTCTGATCTTAATCAAAAAGAAAAAAAGTGGATTATTAAGTTAGGTGGATTATTTACACCGGGACTTGATGACAAATTATAGAGGGACACAGTTTTAAGGATATGACATCACAGGAAGACAGGTTCAGTCAGGGAATATAAATGGATCATTATTTGTTTTTTGCCATCACTGATGAAGGCTTTGTGCCGAAACCAGTTTGATTGATTGGATTTTCTAAATAAAGTTCTTACTATGATGCATCTGTTCTGGTGCTGGCCTCTTTTTTGTCTTCTGCATTCAATGTTTGGCCAGTTGCACCTGCCGCACTTGCAAGCTACTTTTTGCTTCATAACATAATACTGTGGGCCACATTATTAGCTGGGTCTAGGCTGTTACACGTGGTGTTCAGTGTATGGAACACTGCAAACTGACACACATATGTAGGCCAAAGTTGTAAAGCATCTGAAAAAGGCTGAAGGTGGAGAGGGTGTGTCAGCATGACACACCAGTGCACTGCAGCAGGGATCCTAAGGATGCTAAGAATGGCTGTATCTGCACACAGTCAGGTTCAAGAACTGTGGCAGATATAACCCTATCCCACAGCAATAGTGATGGCAGTGTATGAACACCAAGGGATGTGCACATGAGTAGACCTTGCAATCATGCAGAGTTGGGGGACATGTGTAGAGCAGACTGACCATATACTGGCTATGCAGATGGCCCATGCAATATACCCCTGCCAGGAATACTGACTGCTGTAGTACACATAACAACAGGTGCAACAAATTGTCATGATAAGGACGTGCACACATATGCACCCACGGAGTGTATGCATTGCAGTCAGCATCTGCATACCTAACACATTTCTTAGACACTGCATGTGAATGTACAAGACCTATGTCACATATCAGGCTCATGTACTGTTAATATATGCGGTGATGTGGTCCCATGGCAGAGCAAGGAAGAGTGCGTCATATCAATAAGAGTGTATACACTCCCCATAGCTATGGTACGGTCTGACAATTGTCAGTGTAATAGTATTGGATTGGTCATACATGCCTTGCTGATGTTGAGATATGTAAACCAGACATCAGGCATTCACAAATGACATCTGTCCACATATCATCCCAGGTATGTGTCGCTGACACACATAGGGGCTTTGAGCATTAGAGCAGACATAACTGACATAGTAATACACATTCAGCAATGGTTTGTACACCTGCAAGGTTTGGTGCACAGTACATGGCAGGGTGCAGAACAGGTGCCCAGCAATACTGTGTACATGGGTGCAGTGTTTTCCAGGGAAAGGGGCATCACCTACTAATACAACCCATGCATCACACACATGTACACTGTTGCTAGCATGGATTGACTATAGCCACACTGCATGCTGTTGAGTACCATATGTTATGCATGTTTACAGATGAGTAATGGGAGGACTGTGTTTACTATCTTTGTGCAACCTCACGTGTGTGTGTGTGGGGGGGGGGTTATTTTGTCTGTAAGTGCAATCTGGTGAGGTGGAAGAGGGTTGAAGCATGTAGGATGTGTGTGTGCATATGTGTGTGTTTGTGTGGGTGTCCATGTATGCACGTGTGATTGTGGGGTTGTTCATACGGCAGTACTTCCCCTTGGGATCGTGCAGTATATGGACATGGGCTGACACATGAGACACCAGGAATACTTGTCTGATATGTAATCACAGGACAGCTGATAGTATAATGAGATCTATAGCATGGAACATGCATTGGGAGGGAAAGTAGACACCAGGTATACCCTTCATATTGCAATCAGCAGAGAGGTGAATGACTACCCATGTATGCAGCACTACAGATGCATTGGGGAATTACTAGACAACTCCAGGGAGTGTATCCATATATTACTGTTGTCCACATGATAGGTTGATTGAGCAGCAGATTTGGCATGTACTGAGCAATACATACACATGACACTCCAGTGCATGACATTATGGAGTGAACGTAGTAGCCCCTAACATATAGCGGCCATGCTCATGATGTCCAGACATACACAAGGTGAACACTGGATGACAGCAGGGAGGCCATGTGAAACCTACTCCACTCAAGTCAAGGAGGTAATGGAGTAGCAGGTCTTGTGTTGTGATCACTTGTCTAGGCATTTAGAGGAATGATACATTAATAAGTGGCATTAGTGAGTGTATGTTATCAAGTGTGATGCAGGATGGGGAACTTATGTGAATAAATGTGGGACTGTCTATAAAATCAGGGACAGGTAGGTATTAAAGTGGAGTGTGTGTGCGTGTGTGTGTGTGTGTGTGTGTGCGTGTGTGTGTGTGTGCGTGTGTGTGTGTGCGTGTGTGTGTGTGTGTGTGTGTGCGTGTGTGTATGTGTGTACTGTTATGCAATGCTGTACAGGTCTTAAAGTGCATTTCTTGTTTTCCCCCACAGATGGGGAGGTGGGTCAGGGTCCCTCCTGCATGCAATCTGATGCTGGTGTCCATACAGACACCGAAGATGATGATAGTACTGTTGAGGCACAGGTGGGGTTGTCAGGGGCTGAAACTGTGCCATCGTTTGACATCCCCCTCTTAGCCACCCCAACCCCAAACACAGTTACAATGCCTGTACATACCCCATCACCAGTGGCCATAGCAGACGGACAGTTGACGGTTGGTGGCAGTGCACAAGAGAGTATGATATCTATTCCTACTGTGTCTGGCCACAGCAGGCATAGCCAGATGTCCAGCAGGGCACCACATAGGCAGATGTACCAAGGTGCTCATGGTAGGGCCACTGGTCATCATGCCCCTGGCAGAAGCACCACAACTGGTACCACCAAGCGCATGTTTCTGACTGTCATGGGGGGTGCAGGCACATATGGAACTGTACACCAGACAGGGCTTGAGGCTGCAGAGGCCTGCTCTCACATCTGCAAGTGACAACTTCCATGAACTGTCTGGTGCCCTCAGTGATTATACCAAGGTCATGGATAGATGGTTGGGTGAGATGGTGGGCCTCATTGACCGTGGTTTGTCCGTGCTTGAACATGTGGTGGGAGTGTGTGTACAGTGGTGTCATGTCACCTGCCATGTGTCAGCAGGCAATCTATTGACAGACACCACTGTGGTGACCCTCAGGGTGAGAGTGACATGCATCAGCCAATCCTCTAGGTGCCTCCTGCAAATGGCCACTGAGGTGGTCCAGTTGACATGTATGCAACATCTATTACAACACATGGTTAGTGTCTGTGATGGAGACCTGTACCCAAGCATGTTCTGTTGACTGTGGTAGTGTAGTGGAGGGACATATGGCATGTGGTGTGCATAGGGTGTTGTCACCTATATGTGCCAGTAATAACACAGCTGGGCAAACATGTCAGTATCAGTCAAGCATAGGTTGCCTGTACGTAACCAAGCTGGATACCTGCCATCTGCACATCTGTATAAGGACTGACAGGCATCAGCTTGGCAAGTAGCTATGCAGTAAGATGAATGTGTCGACAGGTAGATGTCTGACAACAATATGTATGCCATTACTACATGTTGGAAGCCCTCACTGACATGTGCTGTACAGACGGTAGTCTACAGTTACTTTCCACATGTCAGATCATTATCCAGTAGGGGATATATACTGTGACACAGCTCACACACCAGGAACATGACAGTGAGGCCTCAGAGTCCAGCTATGAGTGCAGGTGTGCTTGTTGTCAGTACACATTTAGCACTCTACTCTTGCCTGGGAAAGCACTGTCACCAGTAGTACTGCCATGATACACTACATGCCAGTGTGACAGCACGTAACATGGGTTACTACCCTTGTATGTAACACATTCACATGGATAACAGTGCTGTACAGGTCTTATATACTTGTGTGTTCCAGACATGACACTCACACCCCTTGCTACTATAATGACAGCATATAGATGCATGTATTGTACATGGCATTACATACACTTATTACAGATGTCATTACCCTGCTATGTTATCAGACTGGGATGTGAGCACTGTGTACCAGGGCTGAGCCATGCTTAGAAAGTGTCAGCATTGCTACAATATAACAGCTAAGCAGATTTGTGCACTGGTAAGTGAAGCCTACACGGTGTAAGTGCCTGTATGTTTAACCGTAGCTTAGCACCACTTAGCTTCATGCAAACCCATGCAAACACACTTAAAGCTGCTCAGAACTGCCTTAACCACTCTGTATTCAACAGCCTTTGTTCTTTCCAGCAGCAAAATACAAAGCCATTGCAGGTCATGAACTCAGCACCCTGTACACTAGAGTCACAACAGTTAACCACTACACCATGACAACTGTGAAGACAAATTTTGCTTTTTCAATATATCTGTCACTAAACATATTGAATAGTATTGAACAATTGCTTTGACTTCCACGATTGTGTAGTACTTGTTATTGATATTACTGTTGGATCACATATGTTGTTATATCTAAATATACACATATCAGATACATACGGTGAGATACATCTGGGAAGGTATTCACAACTGTGATGTGTACACATGACAGGAATATGGATATATACATATACATATGTAGATATATGCTACATGTACATACACATATATATTCATACATATGTATGTCTACACATCTGTATAGTGCTTCATATATATGGCCATCTGTAGATCTTTCTGTATGTATATATATATATATATATATATATATATATATATGTGTGTGTGTGTGTGTGTATATGCATATATAGATATATATGTACGCACATCCTATGTGTACAGACATACCTATTTATGTTGATATATATGTAGATATCCATAACTATATGTGCATATATATATATATATATCTATATATCTTTATATGTGTAGGCATATATTGCTGTGTATATGTATATATTTGTGTTTATATATGTATACATACATATATATATATATATATATATATATATATATATATATATATATGTACATATATATATATAATGTGTGTGTGTGTGTGTGTGTGTGCATATATATATATATATATATATATATATATATATATATATATATATATATATATGTGTGTGTGTGTGTGTGTGTGTGTGTGTGTGTGTGTGTGTGTGTGTGTGTGTGTGTGTGTGTGTAGATATATATATATATATATATATATATATATACATGTATATATATATATATATATATATATATATATATATATATATATATATATATTACATATATGTGTACCATATGTCCAGAACATGGAGTGGAGTCCTACCTCAGCACCAGTAGTCCCAACCTCTTAGTGCAAGGGGATGTCATGTATGTATTGCAGGTATATACGTAGACTGTTGCTACTGTAATATGGGTTGTCTTTACCGACATGTTGTGTGTGGGAGGTCACATCTGCTTTTGACATGTGCGCCATTGACTACTGACAGACATACTAAGGACATCATAGTACAGTACCACTGCTAGCACAGTAATGATCCTGTGGACTACAGAAAAGATATGACCAATATATGTGGACAGTCTGGCACTCTGTGATCAGTCCAGAGGTGTACACAAATCCTCCTTCATGAGAGACATCTGGACCACGCCTCACAATGTGGATGCTAATAGCCATGTACATGGGTATATCACGTAAATACTGGACTACCTATGCCCACACATTTTATGCATTCACACATGCCAGTCTGTCCTGACACATAATACTTGGTGGTGCAGTGGTCCCATGGCCACATACTACCCAGTAGTTAGTAACATACATCTGTACAGAATCCCATTGTTTTGTCAGACATACACAACAGTTATAGTGGCCTGACAGCAGTATGTCATGCAAATAACAGGGCATAACACACTGGGTAATTACACTAGGCTGCTAAGCATGTCACAAAGCACTGTGCAACCTACAGGCAGACTGCCACAACACTGGACTACATTTTGTATCGGGGAATACACATGTACCTGCAAATATAGCAAGCTCTACACGCATGTCACAGCACAGAGTAACAGACAACTGTGAGAACGTGCATACCCACAACCAATGTGAACACAGCCACAGCCACATATGGTACACAAGCTTAATATGACACTATATGGACTGTCTGATAAACACCATCCTCATATGTGCCACTCACACACTAACCCTACATACACTGGGTCATGACACAGTGTGGTCCGATGCCTGTCTGTGGTATGGGGCACGTGTGTGCCTGACCCTCCAGACATGTGAGCCAATAGGGTACAATACACTAGAGCAGCATGTAACATCATATAGAACAGGACAAAGAACAACGGCATCTACCACAGTCTGTGCACAGCTCAAGGTACATATGCGCAATACACATACTGTCGACAATCACCATAAGTACACAGACCCCCTGTACTGTACACACAACCAAAGAATGCCCAGGTTATGTCTTCAGAAATAACCCCTACTATACATAACATGTCTAGCAGTCTGATATCTGACTGGCTTGTTATCAGGTATGATGTCAATAAATAATGATATACAGAACATATGCATCTCTTACTGCATGACATATGTAGCGTCTATATTACATTATCGTACGATTATAATAGTGAGCACTATTTCATCATACTGATAATGTCTAAACCACAAAATATCGAACACAAGGAACAGTGAATTTTTTTCCAAGGGAAAAAATTTGCTGCTTCGCAAAAAAAAAAAATAAAAAAATAAAAACACTTAAACACAAAGATAAGTGAGGGGCTTTGCCCCCCACACCCCCCCTACTTAAATATACCAACTCCAAGATTGCACCATAGTGGAGAAAATGGCAAAGTCCCGAAGATGGCCCACCAATTTTTTTCCCTGGGAAAAAATTCAATATTCCGTGTCTTCGCTATTTTGCCATTTTTGACAGTATCGGATTGACTAAATAGCTTTTGCTATTTAGTCCATTCGATACGCTAATATAGACCCCATATGTACAAAGGGTGACAGACTTGTGGTTGGAGCTACAAATACTGGGCCAATATTGGCATGTTGCTGTGATAACCTCATACATTTACTGTCATACCAGGGTTTGTTGTGACATATGTCCTATGAATGATATGAAGTCAGTAACTCTCATGGCTGTCATCATGTACTGACTGCAATCCTCACAGGGTTTCAAACCCCTGACTGACTATGTATTGCTATCACATGTCTATGCAGGTATTGCATGTGCCACATAGCTTACATGTTGGGGAGCAGTCCACAGCTATATCTGATGGTGAATGACATCTGCAACAGTGATATTGTAGCAACAAGGTAGGTGTAGTACACATGCCTGTCCACATGAACAGGTGTTGATGTCAACATAGCCACATTCTCTCAGGGACTCACACACATTGACACAGTTGGCAGTGTCAGGAATAGACTTCCTAACTAACTAGTTTGCCACAATACAGTAATGCACAGGTATCATATGCACCACAAGGGTTATCCGGATGATATATGGGCAAAGGGTATGTGAAGGTGTCTGACATCAGACAGCATGCTTCAGTAGGCCAGGGGGAGTTGTAGAGAGTGTGAATGTGGTTGAAAGCATCATACTCCACACACACAGACACAGGATGCCAGTAAAGACATGCATGGGTGCATTGCTTCACAGGTGTGTAGTGCTTGACTGTGCCAGAAGGCTGTACAAGGCTAGATGAAGGGTATACCTTGGCATCAGTCCACATGACAATGGTCTGCAGTGTGGCTCAGGGGTGTAATGTCTGGATTGACCCACACAGGTGGGTATTGTATTCACCATCCAGTCACCCGGGTTAGTATTGTGTGTGGCCAGTGCTGTGCAATTCTTGCCATGTATGTGTTCTATAGTCCATGACATGGATGGTGTCTGGGATGTGCACACATCCTACATGCATGTTCAGTGACATGTGGAACTGTACCTGGGGTGTCTGCCCATGTTGTGTACACAGATTGTTATCATCAGATGTGCCAGTCCTGACCTCATGTTGTGGGAACTGGTAATGGACACCAGGTTGACCCTGCACCTACATAGATAGCATGATAGAGGTATTCCTTGGTGTCAGTGGCATCTGTCCATATAGGGCATGTGTTTAAGCATGGTATGTCCTTTTTGGGTCACATTTGATGGCACCACAGTTGTTGCAGGCGTCCAGTGGGGAACATAGTGAAGGTCTGCAGTTATGTGCCTATTGTAGTTATGGGACAGGGTGCCATGCCCTCTGCAGTCCACTGCAATCACACCATGGTTACCATCTGTGGGCAATATGCAGGGTACTACCAACAAAGCGGTTGTTGCCTAGGCAAGTGTGTTTGTGTATGAGGCATGGGTTGAGAGTGTTCTCTGGGTAATACAAGGGTTGCTTACTATGTTTTCCAGGCCTTGATGTCACATGTAGGGGTATGGATTGGCACCCCAGCCTTTCAGCTATTTGTCATCTGTTATCCTTGTAAGGTGGACATTGTGATATATAATAGGCCCACCACATAAGAAATTTGTAAAACTGACTCCACAATGAGTCCAATTGTTAAATACTCACAGCCACTTCCACACAGGATACAAATGACAAACACAGACACACACACACACACACACACACACACACTTGCCATGTCTAAGATTAGAACTCCTACATAACTGGTTTATCACACTACAGCATTACACAATTATAGGATACACCATGGAGATTACTGGGTTACTCCTTCCCCAAAGGTGTATTTCACTGGGAATGACATCAGCAGGCTTGCCAAAGAAGGGCAATGGAGGTTGTATTGACTGTGAATGGCCTCAAAAGCATTGTTCCCTACACAGACAAACACACACACAAACATCCACACTTGCCATGTCTAGGAATAGAACCCCTAATGAACTATTATATCACACTACAGCATTACACTGTTATAGGATGCACCACAGAGATTACTGGGCTACTCCTTCCCCAAAGGTGTATTTCACTGGGAATGACATCAGCAGGTTTGCCAAAGAAGGGCAATGGAGGTTGTATTGACTGTGAATGGCCTCAAAAGCATTGCTCCCTACATAGACAAACACACACACTTGCCATGTCCGGGAATAGAACCCCTACCAAACTAGTATATCACACTACAGCATTGCACTGTTATAGGATGCACCACAGAGATTACTGGATTACTCCTTCACCAAAAGTGTATTTCAAAATGAATGACATCAGCAGGCTTGCCATAGAAGGGCAATGGAGGTTGTAGTGACTGTGAAAGGCCTCAAAAGCATTGCTCCCTACACAGACAAACAAACACAAACATCCACAATTGCCATGTCTGGGAATAGAATTTCCTTCCTAACTAGTTTATCATACTAGAGCATTACACAGTTACAGGCCACGCCACAGAGATTACTGGGCTACACCTTCCCCACAGGTGTATTTCAAAGTGAATGACATCAGCAGGCTTGCCAAAGTATGGCATTTGCATTGTAGTGAGTGTGACTAGCCTAAAAAGCATTGATCATTACACAGACAAACACCCACACACATGCACCACACACAGTTATCATGTTTGGGATTAGAACTCCTACCTAATTAGTTTATCACATTACAGCATTATACAGTTACAGGACATGCCACAGAGATTACTGGGCTACTCTTTCCCCAAAGGTGTATTTCAAAGTGAATGACATCAGCAAGCTTGCCAAAGTAGGGCATTTGAATTGTAGTGAGTGCGACTAGCCTAAAAACATTGATTCCTATACATACACCAACAGTTGCCACATCTAAGATTAGAACTCCTACCTAACTAGTTTTTCACACTACAACATTATGCAGTTATAGGATGAACCACAGAGATTACTGGGCTATTCCTTCCCCAAAAGTGTATTTCAAAGTGAATGACATCAGCAGGCTTGCCAAAGTAGGGCATTTGAATTGTAGTGAGCATGACTAGCCTAAAAAGCATTGATCCCTACACAGACACAGTTGCCACATCTAGGATTAGAATTCCTAACTAACTATCACACTACAGCATTATGCAGTTATAGGACATGCTACAGAGATTACTGGACTATCTCTTCCCCAAAGCTGTATTTCACAGTGACTGACACCAGCAGGCTTGCCATAGTAAGACCATGGGGAGGGCAGTGTGTGTGCATGGGCCATAATCTTCATCTAGAGGTAGACACACCACACTCAAGCATACACAGGTTTATATTCCGCAGGTACGTGTATACAACTGCTAGATGACTACTGCCTTGCATAGTCATGTTGCACAGTTAGCACTAGCACCACATAGTCTATAATGTTGAGGGATTCCAGAAGCATATTTCTACAGTGAGTGACATTTACACATCATGTGGTTGTAGCCATTTGGCTGTGTGCTGGGTGGGACAGGCCTCATGATGGAAGGCTCTTTGTCACTGTCACTCTCTTCCATACATCTATGTATGTGTACTTTTGGCATATTATAGTGTATTGTCCTTGGATATATGTGTGTATTCCTATCCAATGTGTGTGCAAAGCATGACTGGTGCATACTGAGGAGTGTATTCACTAACATCTGCAACTGTTAGATGTGTATGGTCCACTGTTGTTGCCAGACATGGGCTTCATTTCTTTAAATGTGTGAGCATGCCCAGTATGACCTTTCAGTATTCTGTTGTCTGACATTGCCTTCATTTCTCTAAGTGTGGGAGCATGTCCAGTATGCTCTTCTGTATTGCATGTGTGGATCTATTTCAGGTAGATTGTACTCCAGTGCAGACTTTTGTGTTCTACACCTACAGCTAGCAAACTGTTTCTGCAGGATATCTTAGATCAGTTAGCAATATGGGGTCAAACTAGGCAAGGGATAGTGGGTTACTGTAGGTAATTGTGTCTGTGCTGCTTCTGCTACATGGTCCTAGTGTTAGGAGAGATATTCAGATGTGTAGTGTTATACACTGTGATGTTTTATGCCCTCAAGTACTGTTAGGTAGACATTTTTTCTCACAGTGATGTCCTGGGGAACACAGGGTGAATGCAGCTGTGCCCAATATTGTGGTCACACACCTACATATTCCTGCAAACTAATGCCATTCTGGAGGGGGAGCTGCAGACACTTGCTGCTGGGTCTGTGTAACTGATTCAGCACCTTGGTACAGTGGTGGCAGAGGATCCCATACTTGTGCATCCATCGACGTGACAGTATGGCCTTATCTTGCTATGGCTATACCTCACAGCTGTACAGATTCACACAGGTTACCCAGAGGCAGGGGTCATAAGTCAAGACATTACCCTTATTGTGGTTTACAGGCAGGTTTGTAGCTACCCATTTTTGTGTTTGCAGCCAGGGATAGTATGTGCACACAGCTGTGTTTCGGACTTTGCACATTCCATGCTGCCCATGCTCTCAATCCCCCCTATTATTCTATCCTCTTCCATACATTATGCAAACATTCTCTGATACTTTCCCTATAGTTATCACCTCATCACAGCAGTGAATTGGTGTTGGTCCACAGTTCATGCAGTGGGACATGGTGGACATGTCACTACGGTTTGTTCACATGGCCTTGCATATGGGTTCTGTGGACTGTGTTATGTTATTTGGGAGTCCATGATATAACATACATTGGCAGTACGGGTGAGATGCAGGCCTTTGGCAGAGGACTGTAGACCATTTGGTAGTGATGCAGGCCAGCTGTAATAGGCTGTTGCACTCAGTCAGTCCTACAGTACCAAGCTGCCAAACAGTATATTCCCTTGGGGTGACAGGGTAGGGGTGCTAGGTGTTCATGCCAATACTTTCTGTCAGTATTGATCAGGTGGTGTGGATGCTGGCAGGGTGCTGCTTACAGCTAGGGACATGCCTGCATGGGACACCAGCACTGCATGCTGCATTATTTTGCTATTGCCATACACAGGTGGGGGTCATATTGTACCCATTCCCAACAGCAGGGATAAGGCCTGAGAGGTACCTGTGGGTGGTGGTTGGGTGAGCTGGGTGCATGTGTGCTATGGACACTACTTGCATCTGACTCACAGATATGCATGGGGCATTCCACTTATGCTGGCTACTGTAGGGACATCAGCTGTTTCTCAATACATCATTCCTATGACCTTTGTGATCTGCGAGTGTTTGTCCAGACAACATCGGTATTCCCTACTACAAGCCCAGATAATGTGCTGCAAACCTGTATGTACAATTCCAAGGGTGTGTCCATTTCACGGTTACACATTATACACTGTCTGTCTGGGGTACTTTCCCCTGTGTACTGCTTGTATATCTGGCCCAACAGTCATGCCATGTCCATCTTTGAGATGGTGACACATATTACCATATTACCTCCATACATTTACAATGGCTTACTGCTAGAATTTGTTATACTGAGGAGCATTGTGTTTGGCACTGCAGTTGTAAGGACTTGGCCCTGTCATCAGCAGTACTGGGCAATGGCCACCAGATCAAACCTCACCATGCATACATACTGACCACTCTCACACAATATGAAACACACACCAACCTAACACACACATACCTGCATATTGTACAAATGCTACAATCTATCATACTACCTTGGCCACCTCAGGTAATCTGTGCTCCACTGGTATTATACCTACACATACATGTTACTACATTTCTACATTGGATTGGGGGGCACAGCAGGCTGTTACTACATTTCTACATAGAATTGGGGGGCACACCTGACTGTTTCTACATTTCTACATTGGATTGGAGCACACCTGACTGTTTCTACATAGGATTGGTGGGGCACATCTGACTGTTTCTACATTTCTACGTAGGCTTGGGGGGCACACCTGACTGTTTCTACATTTCTACATAGGATTGGGGTGGCACACCTGACTGTTTCTACATTTCTACATAGAATTGGGGGGGCACACCTGATTGTTTCTACATTTCTGCATAGGATTGGGGGGGCACACCTGACTGTTACTACATTTCTACACAGGATTGGGGGGGCACATCTGACATTTGTACACATTTGCTATGACTGTACTGGTATGCCAGGTACATCATTTCATTCTGTATTCTAACCTATCATGCTGACTAGAGGCATATCAGTGTACTACAGGTCTTAGGTTTGAATGACCTACATATCAGTTTCTGACTTCTTACCCTTCAGAACTAACATCCCTCTGCCTGACCTGATGTAATCTATCTGTGTAGGCCTGGGGAGGGAGGTTACCCATAGCCATCATTCAGAGGCCTTAGCACAGCCTTAGTTTGTGTTTGTTTACACCTGTCCTGCTGGCTGAAACTGTTGTTGGGTATGTGAGCCTCCCTGACTGGCATGTGTGTGTCATATGGACACACATGTGGCCCAGCACATTTCCTGCAGTGGGTTTTGTCACCATGTGTAGTACTGGCTACTATTGATACCAGTATTTGTTATAGATCTCATGCTGCCACTATAGGTGCCTACTATCTGCTGACATCCCATTCAGCCACCTGATTCCCTTGCATGCTCACATCCATACCATAGATACAAGTAGCAACACATATTACTCCATTCTGCAGTTGGTAAGAAGAGTGACTTACCTTGTGGTTGTGCCAGTATTGAGGATGGTGCTGGAGGGCTGCCTATGTTGGATGCACATAGTACACTCCCTATACATGGTTGAGCACAGGTAGTGTCATGTTTGGCATCCCTTTTACTGTATGTGTGAGTCAGAGAGAGGTGCCATTCCCTGGGTCCCTACTGTGTAAGTGCATGTGCCATGCATTGCCTCTTTGCCAAGGTCAGGGCATACTGGGCACGACTCCTTCTGCCTACTGGGGCAGGCTCAGGGTGTTCCTCCTCCGAGTCATTCAGTGCCTGTGCAGACCTTGGCAATGGTGAGGAGCTGTGTGGCCCTGCCCTGTGCTGTTCCTGCTGCAGCTGTTTCTGCAGGATAATATTGTGTAGCATGGCACATAGAATGACAATTTGAGTACATGTAGCTGGTGAGTACTGCAAGGCTCCACCAGATGTGTCCAGGCACCGGAACCATGACTTGAGCATCCTAAACACATGCTCTATTATAATTCTGGTCTGTGCGTGTGCCTCATTATGGCATTTTTGTTTGGGTGTGTGTGCATTTCTGATGCATGTCATCAGCCACAGCTCCAGTGCATAACCAGCATTTCCCACTAGGTGACCGTAAGGGATGTCCCCATTGGCATATCTCTGGCACAGCTGCGTCAGATGCCAGATGTGGGAATCGTGATAGCTTCCAGGGCAGCCAGCACACACATTCATTATAATGCCCTGGGCATCAAAACACGACTTGGCAGTTGATGGAGGGGAAGCCCTTGCGGTTGATGTAGAACCTATCCTGCTCACCGGGTGGTGCGTTGATGCATATGTGCGTGCAGTCTATAGCACCCACTACCTCAGGGTATTCTGCTATTTGGTGGAAGAAACGCATATTGCTGGCCAATGCCTCACGGGTGTTGGGGAAATATACGTGCTCACCAGCATGTGCTGACATGGCATCCAGGAACTGGTGGAGAACCCTGGATGCTGATGCCTGTGAGATTCCCATGATATCCCCAGTTGGCCTTTGGAAGGTACCTGTGGCTAGTACTCTTAGGCCTACACATATCTTGGTATCCACTGGGATGGGTTCCTCTCTGTTAGTTCTGTCTATCAGGCATGGCCGGCACAGCTCAATTCAATTTGCTGTAGGAGGTCCCTATCCACCCTATAGTGCTCCACTATCTCCAGCTCATGTAGCCCCTGGTAGGTTACCCTGGGTCTGTACACTCCTCTCTGTCTCCTCACTGTGGGTTGGTCAACAGCATTCTCATCCTCACCACTCTCAGCCTCTTCCACATGTTGATGTATGACAGCTACTGCAGCCCCTTTCATTTTGTTGTTTTTGTTTGTTAAAATTTCCATGCTTGTATACACCGGTGGTGTGGAGTATGTGGGAAAAACCAGAGGGAAAGGTGTTTGCATAGTTTATAGTAGTGTTTTGGGCTAGGCTGGTCTGCTGCCTGTGTAACTGGCTGATTCTGATACATTTCACCTGCCAGCTATGCTAGTTCTCCTTGATTACCTTCCTACTGCTGTTTTCCCTTCCCATTGCCTTCCTGTTTAAGCCCGGGGGAGCACTGTGCAAACATAGTGCACAAATGTGCACAGAGCTGCTATTTCCTGGTTTACTTTTTTTTTCCCTTTAAAACCCAGTGCACGATGTGCACACCCCTTAGGCAACGTAAAGAGTGCTAGGCAGCCTCAGACCCACCCACTTGCTTAGCTCTGCTAAGCTAAGGACAAACCCGAACCACAGGGCTCCAATCCACTTACAGTATGCCTGACACATCCCCTATGATGTCAGCTATCTCCTAGGCTTGCACCTAGCTATTTCTGCACTTACACTGTTGGGTGCTGACTAGCATTGAGGGGAAATCTGTGATTCAGTATCATTCCCCTCATTTGCATAGGATTGCCTGATAATGCATAGTTACAGGTTCCACACTGAGCCGTGCCCCCCTTAGCAACCACTATTCACTGTCCATGTTGTCTTCTGCCTGCAACTGAGTATAATGTTAAAATAGTGATTTTGCTTAGAATGCTTATTTCAGGTTATCTTTTTATTTTTGGCCCAATCCTGTTTGCGCGCACCTATGCTTAAACAGCTGAAATCGGCTAAAAAAAAAATAAAAGTTTTTTTTAAACTGTTTTCCATGCCAATGGCCATATATTTGGCCATTGGTATGCTTTACACCTTATATACACCCTTTATTTGGAGCTGTCATGGCTCCATTTCGTAGTTTGCAGAAATGTACTCGGTTACTAACTGAGTACATTTCTGCAGATTACACTAGTCCTGCAGGGCTGGCTGCCAGCTTCCTGGATCGCAAATTCACCTTATTTGCATGGTTTTCACCTGCAAATGGAGTAATTTGCATACAGGGGCTGCGTCCGAGCAGGAACGCTCGTGCATGTCCCTGCAGCTTCTTCCTGGATCGCATGGCAGAGATGTTGCCTCCTGGAGCTCCTGCACTGTTCCTGCACACCATGCAGGGCTTGCTGTATCCGTGGAGAGAAGTCTTTACACTTTGTTGTTTTTGGAAGTCAAATTGTAACAATGACCTAATCTGTTAAGTAGACAGCTTAATGGGTTAAGGGCAAGACAAAACAGCAGTGGTGGCAAACAGTCACCCTAGAATATCCCGCTTCGAATTTCTATCCGTGAGATATTAATTTGTCCTTTATCATGGCTTAGCTGCAGAGTGGCTTGCCACTGTATCATGGTCACTGTAATGTAATCTATCAATGTAGGGTTCATCTTATAGATACGTAAGCACTCCTTTATCCATGAACGTGGGATGCTGTCAAATGTTTTTGTAGTCTATTCATGCCATATTTGGAGTCTTCCCCTTTTTACAATTCTCTGTTATGAATATATTTAACAACAAATGATCCTTTGTTCCATATGAGTTCCTTTTATTACAGTTTTGTTCCATTGCCATGATTGAGTTTTTTTTTTTTTTTCTAAATGACTATAAACTCTATCAGCATTAATTCCAGTATATAGTTTATACGCAGTTGGAAGGCAAGTTACTGGTCTATAGTTTTTAGTATAGCTTGTAGGTTCACTGTTAAGGAAGAGTGTAATTTTTTCCTATCATTAACCAGGTTGGTGTCTGCTCAAGGTGTGCATATAAATAGTTCTTACGCAGGGCTAAATCTCTGTTTAAAGATATTAATACATTTAGCCAAAAGTTAGCTACTGCATCTGGGCCTGAGGTTTCCAGTTAAGAGCTTTTCTTAATTTTGTGTCAGTTTCTCTACCTGTTACTTTATCCCATTTCATACACTGTACATTTGAACTTATTATTTCTTTTACTTCTATCCATTCAGCACCTTTGTTATGTTCCACGGGGACTTCATAGATATTTCTCTAAGGTGTGTCTATTTTTTCTGTTTTGGTAGTATTTCTATTCCTTTTGCACTATTCCCAATTCTCAATAAAACTTTTTTGGGTCATCAATGAATTGCTCATTTTGCACTTTTCCTTTATATTTATCTGCATATCTCCTAAGATTTTCTGCTTGTGCTAATATTTTTATTTGCAATAGTGTACAGTAGATCCTGGTCTGTTCTGATATTGCTCGCTTTTAACATGTTTATTTTTCTAAGTATTTTTGTTGATCTGTACCCTCTTCTGCACTCTTTAAACAGTGACACATCTTGTATTAATTGCCTTATAGTTTTCTCTGTTCAATACTTCCATAATGGCATTTGATTTCTTCCCTTCCTTTCCCCTTATTACCCTGTGTTTTTCTGGTAAGACTTTTGTTCTATTATTTAGTTGCAAAATAATATATCCTATTTACTTCTGTTATATGAATTTCTGTGAACAGTATTGATTACTGTGTTCATTTGTTCTATCAAACTTCTAATGTTTTGCATCTTATTGCATTTCTGTAATCTATTTCTTTCATTGATCTTAATGTGTCTATCCATCTCTATTAAATTAAACAACTCTTCTCTTAGATAATTTTCTTCTAAACATAGGGCACATTCTTTGTTCTCCATTTTGTGCAAGCATTCGAAAGAAAGTTCCACAACATCTTCCTGTGACATATTTTCTTCTTTTTTATCCTGTGTCATCTGTTGCTCTTTCATATGGGAATGCACTGGCATATCACTCTACAAGATTGACTGGGGTCTATATTAGTTTGCCGAAATGGCATTCTGGCGAACAACTAATCATCAACCCGCAATCTGTGAAAATTGTGTCAGTAAACAAAAAACAAACTGGTGAAAAAACTACCCTTGCAGGTCCAGCGCCTTTAAACTCCTGGATTCAGATAGATGTGTGCAAAGTTCTTTATAATCCACAGGTTATGTTGTAAACAAGAACGCCAATAAACGAAAAAAACAAATTGAAATTTTATTAAGCTTAAAAACAAGCTT
Source organism: Protopterus annectens (assembly GCF_019279795.1). Classification (NCBI taxonomy): domain Eukaryota; kingdom Metazoa; phylum Chordata; order Ceratodontiformes; family Protopteridae; genus Protopterus; species Protopterus annectens. The sequence goes on from NC_056731.1 coordinate 757,591,210, forward strand.
TTCGTCGGCGCTCTGCACCAACTTCCTCAGAAAAACAAACTGCACCACACATTTGTCTCACTATAAATACATCACTACTCCACTCAAATGCGCCCCCTAGCGGATCCCCTTTAAAAAGCACATAATTACACTTTGAAATTTTTAACTAAGGAGCAGCCAAAATGTTCAACAATTTGGTATCTACTACTCATACCTGCCATCAATGCTGGTAAACCTCTGATGCTTCAAATATTGAATTTTAAAGCCACCATAATTACATATAAATACAAATGATCAAATGTGTCAATAGCCACAAGAAAAATTATAATGTATTTTAAAAATAAGTATAAAAGTGGAAAAAAATTCCCACAAGAGTTAATATAAACATTAATATAAACAATAAATAGTGAACACAGAAATGAAATAAAAAATTGTAAAACCCAAAAATATGTTCCCAGATGGCATTAAGTCACTCCAGAGGGCTTCACCTCACTAGGCTTCTCAATTTGAGGAAGCAACTGATGGAAAGCATACGGTAAATGGTAAGCTTCCAACTTAAGTTGCCACATCAACTCCTTGCATTCAAGTCTTAAAGAATCGGGTCCCCCCATAAACTCTTGGTTTAGCTGATTGATGACTGTAGACAAAAATTCGTGACCTGGATTATCTAATATATGTTTGGCCAGAGCGTTGTCGACCTTCCCCTTCCTGATGGCATATAAGTGCTCGTATACTCGTTCCTGTAGTTTCCTATCAGTCTTGCTGATGTAGAAACCTGGGTAGACTGAACACTGGGCTAAATTTACCACCCAATTACTGGCACAATTGAATCTTCCTTGTATGAGATACTTCTTGTCCCTGATGGAAAAAGCTGAACTTGCTTTAATGTATCTGCAGTACCTGCATAAGTTACATTTGAACATCCCAGATCTGGGGGAGGCACCAGCAACTTTGGACTCCAGGATTTTTTTGATGTTAAGGCCCCTCCTGAAAGTAACCTTAGGGGGCGATAATAGTCGAAATGCTCCTATTGACTCGGTGGTTAATAAGCGCCAATTTTTCTTTATAATGGATACGATGTCCATTGCATCCAAGTTGAATGAAATTACAAAAGAACAATTGAAAGTATCAGACTCACTGGCGAGGCGAGGTAAACCTAAAGACCCATCCTCCATATTCCCCAAAATAGGGTGGAAGTGGCCATTGGCCCTCTTCCCCTGCACTTCCAAACTTAATTCTGAGACAAAATCGGCGGGATACCCTCTGCTGACGAACATGCCAAAGATGAACTTGCACTCCTTGTGAAATTTCTTATCTTCTGATGTCATACGGTCTGCTCGAACAAATTGGCCTTTCACGATAGCCCTCTTTTGGTGTAATGGGTGTTCGCTCTCAAAATGTAGATAAGAATTCGAGAAAGTCGGCTTCTGATGAATGCTGGCCACGAAGCGATTTAGGCTCCTTTCTTTATCTAGTTCCACGTTCAAGTAGGTAATCTTGTCAGATATGAATTTCAAAAATTCTGTGGAGCCGTTAAAAAACGACACCAAGTTATTAACATCATCTAGAGTACCATTGAAGATGACAAAAATGTCATCCAACAACCTAGTGTATAACGCTACTTTCTCTTGGACCACAGAATTAGATAAAACAAACACCCTCTCCCAGTGGGCCATAACTAAATTGGCCACACTGGCTCCACAGGGCGATCCCATAGGGACACCAATCAATTGATGGAACCACCGGTTATTGAATGTAAAAAAGTTGCTGGTAAGAATAACCTCCAATAAGTTGCTGACCATCAAAACTTCTTCTGCAGGAGCATGGTGAAAAAACATTTCCAATTGGATCCACTCAACTGCCTCCAAATGGGGGATAGATGAGTACAGGTCAACAATGTCAATGGTCAAGAGAATACAAGCAGCATTAAATGGAACAGAACCCACTTTTTCCAAAAATGCCCAAGAATCTCTCGAAAAGTATTGAACTCTGTCCACATACTTCTTGAGAATCTCGTGCACCACCTTGGCCGCTGCATACGTAATGCTTCCTCTGGCACTGACCAGTTGCCGCATAGGTGGATCATAGATGTTCTTGTGTATCTTGGGGTTCCCAAACAAGACTGGAATTTTAGGTGATGCCACAGAAACAAAATTATATACATCCACATCAATAACGCCATTGATGAACATCTCCTCGAAAAATGACCGGATGTGGCACAAGCTAAGATTCAATTCATTCTTAGAAACCTCCTGGTAAGTATCAGAAGATAGAATAGCCAACATCCTGTCATTGTAGTCATTCATATCCATAGCCACCAATCCCCCTCCCTTGTCGGGTTGCATAAGTCTAACTGATGCAAACCCGAGTGCCTCTAACAAGGCTCTCTCCTCCTTAGTAATATTAAAATGAGCTTGGCACCTTGAATTGAGGAGGTGGCAGATGTCAAGATCACACAATTGTTCGAAAATTCCGACATCTGGGAGTAATGGCAGATTAAAAGTACTTGGTATGTGGTAAGGGTTCTTGCATTTTTGGGAATCACCCAACAACAGTGACAGGTTCAACTTTCTCACAAAAAGTTTCAGGTCCAATATAGTCCTCCCAACACCAGCTCTACAGGAGGGTACAAAAGTTAATCCTTTAGCCAAAACATCCACCAAAGGTTGAGAAAAAACAAACTGTGAAAAATTGTAAATTTTAAAGTCTTTACCCGTATTGTAAAGTATTTCCAAAGGTTGCGTTGGGGATACTAAAGGAATAGCTAGACCATGATCTCTCAGTTCCTCCTGGTTTTGTATTTGTTCCTCGCCATCCGACCCGACTGTGGCTGGGGGGATGAGACTCGGACTTGAAATTTTCGTCATAGTTGTCAAGAGTCGGCTCTTCCTGGCTCGTGCCCAACCCAATACTCATAACATATTCTGTTGAAATTCTCTGGTTTGTTCGCCTCAATGGAGATCCATTCTCCGGTTCACGGGGGTGCATAGGTTGGCCATTGGTCTCGGGGCCAGATAGCAACCCCATGGTAGTTCTGCTATTCCCTAGAAAATTCCCTTGAGATTTAGGGGGTTTGGGGTAGGCTACCCCCTCCTTATAGGCTTTTATGTCCCTCTGGAGTTTCTTTACTTTAGTAATAGTGGTCTTGGAAATGTGTTGGTCGATACTGGTAAAGACTCTTTGGTATTCATAACGATATCTGAAAAAATGAGTATCTGATTTAATTTCCTCAGCTAAGCTGGAAAGGTCCATGGCAATTGATTAATAACTTCCTGATAGTGGGCGCATATTAAGTTAATCAATTCATTCCCATGTCTATCAAAAAGTGCCAAGAGGTCAAGGTGGAATTTCGACCCATCTTCCAAACCTGTCTGGTATTGCCACGAGCGAAGCCCCTTCGGAACAATCTTCGCACGTTGGCATTCCCCAAAGTAGGATACCTCAAGTTGTAACTTCCTTAACCTCAGTAATTTTTGGTCTAAATTGTTGAGCTTAGTAGGTAAATCGGACAATCCTTCAGTTTGAATGTCAATATTGCCGATGTCTTCCCCAGTAGGAAAACTGAAGGGGCAATTCAACCAATTGTTCAAGTTTAATTCAACATAGCCCCTCCTTGGTGCCTCTGTTTCACTGAGAATAGCTGGAGAGGCTCCAATATTTTCACCTGAACTTGTATGGCCTCCCAAAATGCCCTCAGGCTTACCGCTGCTATCGGTATTATGTAAAGCTTTGTTGCCGATGGTAACAACTCTCGAGTCAGTTCCGGTTCCACTAGCCAGTAACAAAGCTGGAGTTTCCATCAATAATCCACTGGAGGGGCACACTGTTGGTCTCAAAGAACCGCTTTGTGAAAGCCCATCAATTCGCTGTGAAAGATGATCCACTTTCTCAGTTAGGAGGTTAATAAGTATAGTTAAGTCTCCTGAGTCTGAAGTGCCACTGGCTTCCTGCATGGTGGAAGACATAAACCTTCTAAAAATTAAAAAAACAAAAAACAAACTGGTGAAAAAACCACCCTTGCAGGTCCAGTGCCTTTAAACTCCTGGATTCAGATAGATGTGTGCAAAGTTCTTTATAATTCACAGGTAATGTTGTAAACAAGAACGCCAATAAACGAAAAAAACAAATTGAAATTTTGTTAAGCTTAAAAACAAGCTTTTCGTCGGCGCTCTGCACCAACTTCCTCAGAAAAACAAACTGCACCATACATTTGTCTCACTATAAATACATCACTACTCCACTCAAATGCGCCCCCTAGAGGCTCCCCTTTAAAAAGCACATAATTACACTTTGAAATTTTTAACTAAGGAGCAGCCAAAATGTTCAAAAATTTGGTATCTACTACTCATACCTTCCATCAATGCTGGTAAACCTCTGATGCTCCAAATATTGAATTTTAAAGCCACCATAATTACATATAAATACAAATGATCAAATGTTTCAATAGCCACAAGAAAATTATAATGTATTTTAAAAATAAGTATAAAAGTGGAAAGAAATTCCCACAAGTGTTAATATAAACATTAATATAAACAATAAATAGTGAACATAGAAATGAAATAAAAAATTGTAAAACCCAAAAATATGTTCCCAGATGGCATTAAGTCACTCCAGAGGGCTTCACCTCACTAGGCTTCTCAATTTGAGGAAGCAACTGATGGAAAGCATACTGTTAAGTCCAGGTAAATGGTAAGCTTCCAACTTAAGTTGCCACATCGACTCCTTGCATTCAAGTCTTAAAGAATCGGGTCCCCCCATAAACTCTTGGTTTAGCTCATCGATGACTGTAAACAAAAATTCGTGACCTGGATTATCTAATATATGTTTGGCCAGAGCGTTGTCGATCTTCCCCTTCCTGATGGCATATAAGTGCTCGTATACTCATTTCTGTAGTTTCCTATCAGTCTTGCCGATGTAGAAACCTGGGCAGACTGAACACTGAGCTAAATATACCACCCGATTACTGGCACAATTGAATCTTCCTTGTATGAGATACTTCTTGTCCCTGATGGAAAAAGCTGAACTTGCTTTAATGTATCTGCAGTACCTGCACATGTTACATTTGAACATCCCAGATCTGGGGGAGGCACCAGCAACTTTGAACTCCAGGATGTTTTTGATGTTAAGACCCCTCCTTTCTAAAACTACATATTCATTAATACATAAGGTTTTTATTTTGGCCCAAACTGAGTTAATAACCCCCCCCATCTTGGCAATATACATTTATTTCACCAATTTTAAAACCTAATAAAGATCCAACTAGATGTTCTTCATATCGACCCATCTCATTACTTAATGTTGATTATAAAATGTTTATGAGTATTTTTGCTGATAGATTGAAGACAATCATCCCCGGCATTATAGATATAGATCAGACGGGCTTCATTGTAAATAGAAATACTTTTGATAATATAAGAAGAACTTTAACATTAATTGATTTTGCAAATAGGAAAAAGAAAGATTTAACACTTATTAGTCTTGATATAGGTTCAGCATTTGATTCAGTAAGTTGGGACTATCTGTTTACCTTACTGAAATGCACAAACTTCTCTGATGCATTTGTAAATTTAATTGAGCATTTATACAAAGGAACGCTGGCTTATATTAAGGTAGGAACATATGTTTCACAAAAAATACCCATTCTTAAAGGTACAAAGCAAGGATGTCCACTTTCTCCACTATTATTCACTTTAGTAATGGAGCCTTGGGCTAATTTGATTAGAAAAAGTACTGACATAGAGGGTTTTGAAATAGACGAAAATACAACATCAAAAATTCAACTTTTTGCAGATGATGTTCTAATTACATCAGCAGGATCTAATTCTTCTATGCAGTCTTTATTTGATAAAATGATGAATTTTAAAAGTATTTCTGGTTTAATATTCAATGAAGAAAAACTAAAATACTACCTATATATACACGAAAAAATATTCTCATTAGTGATTTTACTAAATATGTACCCAATTCAGGTCAGATAACTTATTTAGGTATAATACTATCTAAAGATATTAAATCTATTATATATAATAACTATAATACCTGTTTTCTTAATATACAAAATCTTTTTAATACCTGGAATAATATGTTTTTACTATGGAGGAGAGACTTACAATTATTAAAATGATAATATTCCCAAGATTTTATACTTAATACAATCAATAATACTTTCACCTACAAAAATAATTATCAAGAAACTGAATACACTAATGTTAAATTTCTTATGGGCACCTAATAGACCTAGGATTGCATTAAAGAAACATACTAATAGCTGGTCTCAAGGGGTATTTCTTTTCCAGACTTTAATTTATATATTATCTCTTCTATTATAAAAGTTATTACTTTATTAATAGATCAGTCATATATCGCAAAATGGAAAGATTATTGGGAGCTAATTAGTATGCACTTCATGAAAATCTCCTTAACACATAAAAATATGATTGTAAATAACTCCATGTTGTGGTTGCTAAAGGAATTTTGTACTTCACCTATTACACCTAAACATATGGTTTGTTACCCATTAAATATTATTATTAGTTATCGTAACTTTATATTCATGCACCCTAAGTATAGGGAATGGAATTTTATTGTATTCCTATAATGTATACTCAGGGTATGCTTATGTCATCTACTTCTGAAGGAGCTCATTTAGCTATAGATAATGATCTAAAGTACTGGTATCAGCTGATATCTGATAATAAAGTTAAAAATCTAGATTTCTTAAAACAAGAATTTGATCTAAGAGAAACTTGCTGGTTAGAGGTTCAGATCTTTAGACAACATCTCATTGATAGAATAGCTCTAATGTCTATAACAGTTAAAGAATCTATTCCAAAACTGATTGATTACTTGATATTAAATTTACAGCATAAAGTTTCTGATAAAGGTAAACTTTCATATATACATAAAATTATCAGACAAGAAACTTTTTGCAGTGTAGATTCATACTGGAATTATTTCACCTCTATTAATGGGGACCCACCAACTCAACAAGATAAACAATATATATTGGAATCTGCTTATAGAACTACATCTTCCATTGTCTGGAGACTTTATACATGGAAATTTTTACATAGATCTTTTATACACCTTTGATGATGAATAAAATAAATAATAAAGATAATCTATGTAAGAGATGTAATGTAGAAATTAATGCTGACTGGGCTCATATGTTTTATGACTGTATGAAGTTGAAAGAATACTGGAAGTCAATTAATGAATTTTTGCAGGCTCTTTTTACAGATAATTTCATTATTTCTAAGTCTCTTATATTATTCAACACACCTGTACCTCAATGTGTTAAAAAGATTAAGCTTCCCTTGTTATGGTCTATCCTAGCAGTGGCCAGGAAAATAATAACTAGAAATTGGATTTCAGATACACCTCCTTCGTTCAATGAATTTAAAAATGTTATGAATATAATGTGCCATATGGAAATAAGCACAATTAGAATGAGAACAACTAGAAAAACATCATATTATACTGTATGGGATAATTTACAAAATTTGTTAAAAAAATTATAATTTCAATAGCACGGTATTTTAGTTTAATTAATTGATCTGATTGTAGTGGATGTCTTTGTAAATACTTTAGTTGTTTTGTTGAATATTATAATAATACCTATTTTTAATTACTTGTATAAAATTGTTATGATATTTCTCTTATATGTTAAAACAATAAACCTGTTTTGAAAAGACCCCTCCTGAAAGTAACCTTAGGGAGCGATAATAGTCCAAATGCTCCTATTGACTCGGTGGTTAATAAGCGCCAATTTTTCTTTATAATGGATACAATGTCCATTGCGTCCAAGTTGAATGAAATTACAAAAGAACAATTGAAGGTATCAGACTCACTGGCGAGGCGAGGTAAACCTAAAGACCCATCCTCCATATTCCCCAAAATGGGGCGGAAGTGGCCATTGGCCCTCTTCCCCTGCACTTCCAAACTCAATTCTGAGACAAAATCGGCGGGGTACCCTCTGCTGACGAACATGCCAAAGATGAACTTGCACTCCTCGTGAAATTTCTTATCTTCAGATGTCATACGGGCTGCTCGAACAAATTGGCCTTTCATGATAGCCCTCTTTTGGTGTAATGGGTGTTCGCTGTCAAAATGTAGATAAGAATTTGGGAAAGTCGGCTTCCGATGTATGCTGGCCAATTTGTTTTTTTCGTTTATTGGCGTTCTTGTTTACAACATAACCTGTGGATTATAAAGAACTTAGCACACATTTATCTGAATCCAGGAGTTTAAAAGCGCTGGACCTGCAAGGGTGTTTTTTTCACCGAAATTGTGTCAGTGATTGACTGAATTTACTAAAAACAACAAGATAGTTACCCAAAGCACAACAGACCAATGTACAGTTAAATCGAACCCATCCAAGTAGGGGGCTTTGCCAAGATCACACTACAGTGGAGAAAAGGGCAAAGTTCTGTACTTGTCCGTTGTGCTTCAGGAAACTATTTCATTGCCCTTAGTGAATTCAGCAAATCACTGAAGCAAGTTTCGCTGATTATGGGTCAATGATCACGTGTTTGCCGGAATTCCATTTCAGCAACCTAATATAGACCCGTTTGGCTGCATCTGAGTTGCCACAGTTTCTTCCTCATTCCCTTGTTGTGCAACTTTTGTACTGGTTTCCTACTTAAGGCTCCAAAGTATCTTCATATGGCAACTGACCAGATGCTTCCTGTTACACTGGTTTCTCCTTAATTCAGGAACTTTGCTCTATCATGCTGTAATGTTACCAGAGCTGGATTTTCTATACTAAATCCTTCACTTCACAGGTAATCCATAACTTCAGTTTCTGTTTCTTTAACTTCTCCATTATTAGCTCTTTTTCAATTTTCCCCTTTGTTTTCTTACTTTTTGTATTGCAAAATGTTCCATATCTGGATGCCTATGCCTGTATTTCTCTTTAAATATCTTTGGTGCTCTTTTTCGTACTGGTCAGTTTTGTTTTCCCCTTTTCATAAATACTACACCATATTAAATCTCTTTTTCTTTCTTATGTCCATATTTCTTTTCCAGATGTCTCCCGTTCATCCTGTTTTGGCTTATTTTGGGGACTCATTGTTCCATCATGTTGTGACACAACCTGTTTTTACACTAAATCCTTCACTTCACAGGTATTCCATAACTTCAGCTTCTATTTGTTTAACTTCTGTTTTACTAACCTTCTGATCTACATTGCCCAGGTGTGATCTTATTTTTTGTATTGTGAATTTTTCCATATCTGGGTGCCCCTGCCTGTATTTCTCTTCAAATATCTTTGGAGCTGCTTTTTTGTATTGATTAGTTTGTCTTTCTCCTTTGCATAAATATTGTACCATATCAAATCTCTCTTTCTTTTCTATGCCCATGTTTCTTTTTTACACCTTTCAAAAATTTCAAGATGTTGTTCTTTATATTTTTGCACTTCCTCGGTTGCTTATTTTTCCAAATGGCCCAAGGTTTCTTGGTCTGTATAATGTTTCTCATGGATTTGTCTTATTAATGAACACAAATCTGTATTTGAAGCTTTTCACAGTTTTTCTTGTGCAAATTTTCACACTGAGCTAATCGAAGGAAGGACACTGAGCAAACTCAGAACTATAATATATAACATTAAGTATCCTGTTTTTTGCTTATTTTGTTCTTTATTTCTTTGTTAATTATAGCACTTTGTGTACTGTATATTTTTCTAGCTAGTTTCACTGTGTGTGTGAGGTATTAACTGGAAATTGTCCACTTTTATTAAGCATTTGTTGGGTTGTTTGTTTCTGATAACTTGTTGCAGTTAAAACTCTTTTTCTAGAGGCTCCTTTAGCTGTTTAAAACTTTCATTTAAAGACTCACTGCTGCTTTTCTGCTGTGAGAAACATTTCTGCAGTTTGTTTCTAGGTAGTGGGGATATTTGTAGAATTTCCATATTCAGGCTTGTATTTGGGCCTAGTGTTTGTGGAGGCTGTGTGTCTGAGCACATATTCAGGGACATCTTGGTTTAGCCAAAGCCATCAGGCATTTCAGTGAGAGAGAATTGCTTAAGGTCATTGGCTGACTGAGGTCACCTGGACTACAGCTTAGACTAAGCACCTCATTGGTTCTTTTGAGCTTTTTTCTTAAAAGTTGTCTCATGTTTCAACTTCCTGTTACCTAAGAAGTTAAGTTGTGAGTGTTTCTGCCATTTCACACTGAGCTAATTGAAGGAAGGACACTGAGCAAACTCAGAACTATAATATATAACATTAAGTATCCTGTTTTTTGCTTATTTTGTTCTTTATTTCTTTGTTAATTATAGCACTTTGTGTACTGTATATTTTTCTAGCATGTTTCACTGTGTGTGAGGTATTAACTGGAAATTGTCCACTTTTATTAAGCATTTGTTGGGTTGTTTGTTTCTGATAACTTGTTGCAGTTAAAACTCTTTTTCTAGAGGCTCCTTTAGCTGTTTAAAACTTTCATTTAAAGGCTCACTGCTGCTTTTCTGGTGTGAGAAACATTTCTGCAGTTTGTTTCTAAGTAGTGGGGATATTTGTAGCATTTCCATATTCAGGCTTGTATTTGGGCCTAGTGTTTGTGGAGGCTGTGTGTCTGAGCACATATTCAGGGACATCTTGGTTTAGCCAAAGCCATCAGGCATTTCAGTGAGAGAGAATTGTTTAAGGTCATTGGCTGACTGAGGTCAACTGGACTACAGCTTAGACGAAGCACCTTATTGGTTCTTTTGAGCGTTTTTTCTTAAAAGTTGTCTCAGGTTTCAATTTTCTGTTACCTAAGAAGTTAAGTTGTGAGTGTTTCTGCCATTTCACACTGAGCTAATCGAAGGAAGAACACTGAGCAAACTCGGAACTATAATATATAACATTAAGTATCCTGTTTTTTGCTTATTTTGTTCTTTATTTCTTTGTTAATTATAGCATTTTGTGTATTGTATATTTTTCTAGCTAGTTTCACTGTATGTGAGGTATTAACTGAAAATTGTCCACTTTTATTAAGCATTTGTTGGGTTGTTTGTTTCTGATAACTTGTTGCAGTTAAAACTCTTTTCTAGAGGCTCCTTTAGCTGTTTAAAACTTTCATTTAAAGGCTCACTGCTGCTTTTCTGCTGTGAGAAACATTTCTGCAGTTTGTTTCTAAGTAGTGGGGATATTTATAGCATTTCCATATTCAGGCTTGTATTTGGGCCTAGTGTTTGTGGAGGCTGTGTGTCTGAGCACATATTCATGGACATCTTGGTTTAGCCAAAGTCATCAGGCATTTCAGTGAGAGAGAATTGTTTAAGGTCATTGGCTGACTGAGGTCACCTGGACTACAGCTTAGACTAAGCACCTCATTGGTTCTTTTGAGCTTTTTTTCTTAAACATTGTCTCAGGATTCAACTTTCTGTTACCTAAGAAGTTAAGTTGTGAGTGTTTCTGCCATTTCACACTGAGCTAATCGAAGGAAGGACACTGAGCAAACCCGGAACTATAATATATAACATTAAGTATCCTGTTTTTTGCTTATTTTGTTCTTTATTTCTTTGTTAATTATAGCACTTTGTGTACTGTATAATTTTCTAGCTAGTTTCACTGTATGTGAGGTATTAACTGGAAATTGTCCACTTTTATTAAGCATTTGTTGGGTTGTTTGTTTCTGATAACTTGTTGCAGTTAAAACTCTTTTTCTAGAGGCTCCTTTAGCTGTTTAAAACTTTCATTTAAAGGCTCACTGCTGCTTTTCTGCTGTGAGAAACATTTCTGCAGTTTGTTTCTAAGTAGTGGGGATATTTGTAGCATTTCCATATTCAGGCTTGTGTTTGGGCCTAGTGTTTGTGGAGGCTGTGTATCTGAGCACATATTCAGGGACATCTTGGTTTATCCAAAGCCATCAGGCATTTCAATGAGAGAGAATTGTTTAAGGTCATTGGCTGACGGATGTCACCTGGACTACAGCTTACACTAAGCACCTCATTGGGTTTTTTGAGCTTTTTTCTTAAACGTTGTCTCAGGTTTCAACTTTCTGTTACCTAAGAAGTTAAGTTGTGAGTGTTTCTGCCATTTCACACTGAGCTAATCGAAGGAAGGGCACTGAGCAAACTCGGAACTATAATATATAACATTAAGTATCCTGTTTTTTGCTTATTTTGTTCTTTATTTATTAGTTAATTATAGCACTTTGTGTACTGTATATTTTTCTAGCAAGTTTCACTGTGTGTGAAGTATTAACTGGAAATTGTCCACGTTTATTAAGCATTTGTTGGGTTGTTTGTTTCTGATAACTTGTTGCAGTTAAACTCTTTTCTAGAGGCTCCTTTAGCTGTTTAAAACTTTCATTTAAAGGCTCACTGCTGCTTTTATGCTGTGAGAAACATTTCTGCAGTTTGTTTCTAAGTAGTGGGGATATTTGTAGCATTTCCATATTCAGGCTTGTATTTGGGCCTAGTGTTTGTGGAGGCTGTGTATCTGAGCACATATTCAGGGACATCTTGGTTTATCCAAAGCCATCAGGCATTTCAATGAGAGAGAATTGTTTAAGGTCATTGGCTGACGGATGTCACCTGGACTACAGCTTACACTAAGCACCTCATTGGGTTTTTTGAGCTTTTTTCTTAAACGTTGACTCAGGTTTCAACTTTCTGTTACCTAAGAAGTTAAGTTGTGAGTGTTTCTGCCATGTCACACTGAGCTAATCGAAGGAAGGGCACTGAGCAAACTCGGAACTATAATATATAACATTAAGTATCCTGTTTTTTGCTTATTTTGTTCTTTATTTATTAGTTAATTATAGCACTTTGTGTACTGTATATTTTTCTAGCAAGTTTCACTGTGTGTGAAGTATTAACTGGAAATTGTCCACTTTTATTAAGCATTTGTTGGGTTGTTTGTTTCTGATAGCTTGTTGCAGTTAAAACTCTTTTTCTAGAGGCTCATTTAGCTGTTTAAAACTTTCATTTAAAGGCTCACTGCTGCTTTTCTGCTGTGAGAAACATTTCTGCAGTTTGTTTCTAAGTAGTGGGGATATTTTTAGCATTTCCATATTCAGGCTTGTATTTGGGCCTAGTGTTTGTGGAGGCTGTGTGTCTGGGCACATATTCAGGGACATCTTGGTTTATCCAAAGCCATCGGGCATTTCAGTGAGAGAGAATTGTTTAAGGTCATTGGCTGACGGATGTCACCTGGACTACAGCTTACACTAAGCACCTCATTGGTTCTTTTGAGCTTTCTTTCTTAAAAGTTGTGTCAGGTTTCAACTTTCTGTTACCTAAGAAGTTAAGTTGTGAGTGTTTCTGCCATTTCACACTGAGCTAATCGAAGGAAGGACACTGAGCAAACCCGGAACTATAATATATAACATTAAGTATCCTGTTTTTTGCTTATTTTGTTCTTTATTTCTTTCTTAATTATAGCACTTTGTGTACTGTATATTTTTCTAGCTAGTTTCACTGTATGTGAGGTATTAACTGGAAATTGTCCACTTTTATTAAACATTTGTTGGGTTGTTTGTTTCTGATAACTTGTTGCAGTTAAAACTCTTTTTCTAGAGGATCCTTTAGCTGTTTAAAACTTTCATTTAAAGGCTTGCTGCTGCTTTTCTGCTGTGAGAAACATTTCTGCAGTTTGTTTCTAAGTAGTGGGGATATCTGTAGCATTTCCATATTCAGGCTTGTATTTTGGCCTAGTGTTTGTTGAGGCTATGTGTCTGAGCACATTTTCAGGGACATCTTGGTTTATCCAAAGCCATCAGGCATTTCAATGAGAGAGAATTGTTTAAGGTCATTGGCTGACGGATGTCACCTGGACTACAGCTTACACTAAGCACCTCATTGGGTTTTTTGAGCTTTTTTCTTAAACGTTGTCTCAGGTTTCAACTTTCTGTTACCTAAGAAGTTAAGTTGTGAGTGTTTCTGCCATTTCACACTGAGCTAATCGAAGGAAGGGCACTGAGCAAACTCGGAACTATAATATATAACATTAAGTATCCTGTTTTTTGCTTATTTTGTTCTTTATTTATTAGTTAATTATAGCACTTTGTGTACTGTATATTTTTCTAGCAAGTTTCACTGTGTGTGAAGTATTAACTGGAAATTGTCCACGTTTATTAAGCATTTGTTGGGTTGTTTGTTTCTGATAACTTGTTGCAGTTAAAACTCTTTTTCTAGAGGCTCCTTTAGCTGTTTAAAACTTTCATTTAAAGGCTCACTGCTGCTTTTCTGCTGTGAGAAACATTTCTGCAGTTTGTTTCTAAGTAGTGGGGATATTTGTAGCATTTCCATATTCAGGCTTGTATTTGGGCCTAGTGTTTGTGGAGGCTGTGTATCTGAGCACATATTCAGGGACATCTTGGTTTATCCAAAGCCATCAGGCATTTCAATGAGAGAGAATTGTTTAAGGTCATTGGCTGACGGATGTCACCTGGACTACAGCTTACACTAAGCACCTCATTGGTTTTTGAGCTTTTTCTTAAACGTTGACTCAGGTTTCAACTTTCTGTTACCTAAGAAGTTAAGTTGTGAGTGTTTCTGCCATGTCACACTGAGCTAATCGAAGGAAGGGCACTGAGCAAACTCGGAACTATAATATATAACATTAAGTATCCTGTTTTTTGCTTATTTTGTTCTTTATTTATTAGTTAATTATAGCACTTTGTGTACTGTATATTTTTCTAGCAAGTTTCACTGTGTGTGAAGTATTAACTGGAAATTGTCCACTTTTATTAAGCATTTGTTGGGTTGTTTGTTTCTGATAGCTTGTTGCAGTTAAAACTCTTTTTCTAGAGGCTCATTTAGCTGTTTAAAACTTTCATTTAAAGGCTCACTGCTGCTTTTCTGCTGTGAGAAACATTTCTGCAGTTTGTTTCTAAGTAGTGGGGATATTTGTAGCATTTCCATATTCAGGCTTGTATTTGGGCCTAGTGTTTGTGGAGGCTGTGTGTCTGGGCACATATTCAGGGACATCTTGGTTTATCCAAAACCATCGGGCATTTCAGTGAGAGAGAATTGTTTAAGGTCATTGGCTGATGGATGTCACCTGGACTACAGCTTACACTAAGCACCTCATTGGTTCTTTTGAGCTTTCTTTCTTAAAAGTTGTGTCAGGTTTCAACTTTCTGTTACCTAAGAAGTTAAGTTGTGAGTGTTTCTGCCATTTCACACTGAGCTAATCGAAGGAAGGACACTGAGCAAACCTGGAACTATAATATATAACATTAAGTATCCTGTTTTTTGCTTATTTTGTTCTTTATTTCTTTCTTAATTATAGCACTTTGTGTACTGTATATTTTTCTAGCTAGTTTCACTGTATGTGAGGTATTAACTGGAAATTGTCCACTTTTATTAAACATTTGTTGGGTTGTTTGTTTCTGATAACTTGTTGCAGTTAAAACTCTTTTTCTAGAGGCTCCTTTAGCTGTTTAAAACTTTCATTTAAAGGCTTGCTGCTGCTTTTCTGCTGTGAGAAACATTTCTGCAGTTTGTTTCTAAGTAGTGGGGATATCTGTAGCATTTCCATATTCAGGCTTGTATTTTGGCCTAGTGTTTGTTGAGGCTATGTGTCTGAGCACATTTTCAGGGACATCTTGGTTTATCCAAAGCCCTCGCGCATTTCAGTGAGAGAGAATTGTTTATGGTCATCGGCTGACGGATGTCACCTGGACTACAGCTTACACTAAGCACCTCATTGGTTCTTTTGAGCTTTTTTTCTTAAAAGTTGTCTCAGGTTTCAACTTTCTGTTACCTAAGAAGTTAAGTTGTGAGTGTTTCTGCCATTTCACACTGTGCTAATCGAAGGAAGGACACTGAGCAAACCTGGAACTATAATATATAACATTAAGTATCCTGTTTTTTGCTTATTTTGTTCTTTATTTCTTTGTTAATTATAGCACTTTGTGTACTGTATATTTTTCTAGCTAGTTTCACTGTATGTGAGGTATTAACTGGAAATTGTCCACTTTTATTAAGCATTTGTTGGGCTGTTTGTTTCTGATAAATTGTTGCAGTTAAAACTCTTTTTCTGGAGGCTCCTTTAGCTGTTTAAAACTTTAATTTAAAGGCTCACTGCTGCTTTTCTGCTGTGAGAAACATTTCTGCAGTTTGTTTCTAAGTAGTGGGGATATTTGTAGCATTTCCATATTCAGGCTTGTATTTGGGCCTAGTGTTTGTGGAGGCTGTGTGTCTGAGCACATATTCAGGGACATCTTGGTTTAGCCAAAGCCATCGGGCATTTCAGTGAGAGAGAATTGTTTAAGGTCATTGGCTGACGGATGTCACCTGGACTACAGCTTACACTAAGCACCTCATTGGTTCTTTTGAGCTTTTTTCTTAAAAGTTGTGTCAGGTTTCAACTTTCTGTTACCTAAGAAGTTAAGTTGTGAGTGTTTCTGCCATTTCACACTGAGCTAATCGAAGGAAGGACACTGAGCAAACCCGGAACTATAATATATAACATTAAGTATCCTGTTTTTTGCTTATTTTGTTCTTTATTTCTTTGTTAATTATAGCACTTTGTGTACTGTATATTTTTCTAGCTAGTTGCACTGTATGTGAGGTATTAAATTAACTAGAAATTGTCCACTTTTATTAAGCATTTGTTGGGTTGTTTGTTTCTGATAACTTGTTGCAGTTAAAACTCTTTTTTCTAGAGGGTCCTTTAGCTGTTTAAAACTTTCATTTAAAGGCTCACTGCTGCTTTTCTTCTGTGCGAAACATTTCTGCAGTTTGTTTCTAAGTAGTGGGGATATTTGTAGCATTTCCATATTCAGGCTTGTATTTGGGCCTAGTGTTTGTGGAGGCTGTGTGTCTGAGCACATATTCAGGGACATCTTGGTTTAGCCAAAGCCATCGGGCATTTCAGTGAGAGAGAATTGTTTAAGGTCATTGGCTGACTGAGCTCACCTGGACTACAGCTTAGATTAAGCCCCTCATTGGGTCTTTTGAGCTTTTTTTTTAAAAGTTGTCTCAGGTTTCAACTTTCTGTTACCTAAGAAGTTAAGTTGTGAGTGTTTCTGACATTTCACACTGAGCTAATCGAAGGAAGGGCACTGAGCAAACTCGGAACTATAATATATAACATTAAGTATCCTGTTTTTTGCTTATTTTGTTCTTTATTTATTAGTTAATTATAGCACTTTGTGTACTGTATATTTTTCTAGCAAGTTTCACTGTGTGTGAGGTATTAACTGGAAATTGTCCACTTTTATTAAGCATTTGTTGGGTTGTTTGTTTCTGATAACTTGTTGCAGTTAAAACTCTTTTTCTAGAGGCTCCTTTATCTGTTTAAAACTTTAATTTAAAGGCTCACTGCTGCTTTTCTGCTGTTAGAAACATTTCTGCAGTTTGTTTCTAAGTAGTGGGGATATTTGTAGCATTTCCATATTCGGGCTTGTATTTAGGCCTAGTGTTTGTGGAGGCTGTGTGTCTGAGCACATATTCAGGGACATCTTGGTTTAGCCAAAGCCATCAGGCATTTCAGTGAGAGAGAATTGCTTAAGGTCATTGGCTGACTGAGGTCACCTGGACTACAGCTTAGACTAAGCACCTCATTGGTTCTTTTGAGCTTTTTTTCTTAAATGTTGTCTCATGTTTGAACTTCCTGTTACCTAAGAAGTAAAGTTGTGAGTGTTTCTGCCATTTCACACTGAGCTAATCTAAGGAAGGACACTGAGCAAACTCGGAACTATAATATATAACATTAAGTATCCTCTTTTTTGCTTATTTTTTTCTTTATTTCTTTGTTAATTATAGCATTTTGTGTACTGTATATTTTTCAAGCTAGTTTCACTGTATGTGAGGTATTAACTGGAAATTGTCCACTTTTATTAAGCATTTGTTGGGTTGTTTGTTTCTGATAACTTGTTGCAGTTAAAACTCTTTTTCTAGAGGCTCCTTTAGCTGTTTAAAACTTTCATTTAAAGGCTCACTGCTGCTTTTCTGCTGTGAGAAACATTTCTGCAGTTTGTTTCTAAGTAGTGGGGATATTTATAGCATTTCCATATTCAGGCATGTATTTGGGCCTAGTGTTTGTGGAGGCTGTGTGTCTGAGCACATATTCATGGACATCTTGGATTAGCCAAAGTCATCAGGCATTTCAGTGAGAGAGAATTGTTTAAGGTCATTGGCTGACTGAGGTCACCTGGACTACAGCTTAGACTAAGCACCTCATTGGTTCTTTTGAGCTTTTTTTCTTAAACATTGTCTCAGGATTCAACTTTCTGTTATCTAAGAAGTTAAGTTGTGAGTATTTCTGCCATTTCACACTGAGCTAATCGAAGGAAGGACACTGAGCAAACCCGGAACTATAATATATAACATTAAGTATCCTGTTTTTTGCTTATTTTGTTCTTTATTTCCTTCTTAATTATAGCACTTTGTGTACTGTATATTTCTCTAGCTAGTTTCACTGTATGTGAGGTATTAACTGGAAATTGTCCACTTTTATTAAACATTTGTTGGGTTGTTTGTTTCTGATAACTTGTTGCAGTTAAAACTCTTTTTCTAGAGGCTCCTTTAGCTGTTTAAAACTTTCATTTAAAGGCTTGCTGCTGCTTTTCTGCTATGAGAAACATTTCTGCAGTTTGTTTCTAAGTAGTGGGGATATCTGTAGCATTTCCATATTCAGGCTTGTATTTTGGCCTAGTGTTTGTTGAGGCTATGTGTCTGAGTACATATTCAAGGACATCTTGGTTTATCCAAAGCCCTCGGGCATTTCACTTGAGGGAATTGTTTAAGGTCATCGGCTGACGGATGTCACCTGGACTACAGCTTACACTAAGCACCTCATTGGTTCTTTTGAGCTTTTTTTCTTAAAAGTTGTCTCAGGTTTCAACTTTCTGTTACCTAAGAAGTTAAGTTGTGAGTGTTTCTGTCATTTCACACTGTGCTAATCGAAGGAAGGACACTGAGCAAACCTGGAACTATAATATATAACATTAAGTATCCTGTTTTTTGCTTATTTTCTTCTTTATTTCTTTGTTAATTATAGCACTTTGTGTACTGTATATTTTTCTAGCTAGTTTCACTGTATGTGAGGTATTAACTGGAAATTGTCCACTTTTATTAAGCATTTGTTGGGCTGTTTGTTTCTGATAAATTGTTGCAGTTAAAACTCTTTTTCTGGAGGCTCCTTTAGCTGTTTAAAACTTTCATTTAAAGGCTCACTGCTGCTTTTCTTCTGTGCGAAACACTTCTGCAGTTTGTTTCTAAGTAGTGGGGATATTTGTAGAATTTCCATATTCAGGCTTGTATTTGGGCCTAGTGTTTGTGGAGGCTGTGTGTCTGAGCACATATTCAGGTACATCTTGGTTTAGCCAAAGCCATCGGGCATTTCAGTGAGAGAGAATTGTTTAAGGTCATTGGCTGACTGAGGTCACCTGGACTACAGCTTAGACTAAGCCCCTCATTGGGTCTTTTGTGCTTTTTTCTTAAAAGTTGTCTCAGGTTTCAACTTTCTGTTACCTAAGAAGTTAAGTTGTGAGTGTTTCTGCCATTTCACACTGAGCTAATCGAAGGAAGGACACTGAGCAAACTGGGAACTATAATATATAACATTAAGTATCCTGTTTTTTGCTTATTTTGTTCTTTATTTATTAGTTGATTATAGCACTTTGTGTACTGTATATTTTTCTAGCAAGTTTCACTGTGTGTGAGGTATTAACTGGAAATTGTCCACTTTTATTAAGCATTTGTTGGGTTGTTTGTTTCTGATAACTTGTTGCAGTTAAAACTCTTTTTCTAGAGGCTCCTTTAGCTGTTTAAAACTTTCATTTAAAGGCTCACTGCTGCTTTTCTGCTGTGAGAAACATTTCTACAGTTTGTTTCTAAGTAGTGGGGATATTTGTAGCATTTCCATATTCAGGCTTGTATTTGGGCCTAGTTTTTGTGGAGGCTGTGTGTCTGAGCACATATTCATGGACATCTTGGTTTAGCCAAAGCCATCAGGCATTTCAATGAGAGAGAATTGTTTAAGGTCATTGGCTGACTGAGGTCACCTGGACT
This sequence comes from Protopterus annectens, assembly GCF_019279795.1. Classification (NCBI taxonomy): domain Eukaryota; kingdom Metazoa; phylum Chordata; order Ceratodontiformes; family Protopteridae; genus Protopterus; species Protopterus annectens. The sequence continues at coordinate 757,611,137 of NC_056731.1, forward strand.
ACAGCTTAGACTAAGCACCTCATTGCTTCTTTTGAGCTTTTTTCTTAAAAGTTGTCTCAGGTTTCAACTTTCTGTTACCTAAGAAGTTAAGTTGTGAGTGTTTCTGCCATTTCACACTGAGCTAATCGAAGGAAGGACACTGAGCAAACTTGGAACTATAATATATAACATTAAGTATCCTGTTTTTGCTTATTTTGTTCTTTATTTCTTTGTTAATTATAGCACTTTGTGTACTGTATATTTTTCTAGCTAGTTTCACTGTGTGTGAGGTATTAACTGGAAATTGTCCACTTTTATTAAGCATTTGTTGGGTTGTTTGTTTCTGATAACTTGTTGCAGTTAAAACTCTTTTCTAGAGGCTCCTTTAGCTGTTTAAAACTTTCATTTAAAGGCTCACTGCTGCTTTTCTGCTGTGAGAAACATTTCTGCAGTTTGTTTCTAAGTAGTGGGGATATTTGTAGCATTTCCATATTCAGGCTTGTATTTGGGCCTAGTGTTTGTGGAGGCTGTGTGTCTGAGCACTTATTCATGGACATCTTGGTTTAGCCAAAGCCATCAGGCATTTCAATGAGAGAGAATTGTTTAAGGTCATTGGCTGACTGAGGTCACCTGGACTACAGCTTAGACTAAGCACCTCATTGGTTCTTTTGAGCTTTTTTCTTAAAAGTTGTCTCAGGTTTCAACTTTCTGTTACCTAAGAAGTTAAGTTGTGAGTGTTTCTGCCATTTCACACTGAGCTAATCGAAGGAAGGACACTGAGCAAACTTGGAACTATAATATATAACATTAAGTATCCTGTTTTTGCTTATTTTGTTCTTTATTTCTTTGTTAATTATAGCACTTTGTGTACTGTATATTTTCTAGCTAGTTTCACTGTGTGTGAGGTATTAACTGGAAATTGTCCACTTTTATTAAGCATTTGTAGGGTTGTTTGTTTCTGATAACTTGTTGCAGTTAAAACTCTTTTCTAGAGGCTCCTTTAGCTGTTTAAAACTTTCATTTAAAGGTTCACTGCTGCTTTTCTGCTGTGAGAAACATTTCTGCAGTTTGTTTCTAAGTAGTGGGGATATTTGTAGCATTTCCATATTCAGGCTTGTATTTGGGCCTAGTGTTTGTGGAGGCTGTGTATCTGAGCACTTATTCATGGACATCTTGGTTTAGCCAAAGCCATCAGGCATTTCAATGAGAGAGAATTGTTTAAGGTCATTGGCTGACTGAGGTCACCTGGACTACAGCTTAGACTAAGCACCTCATTGGTTCTTTTGAGCTTTTTTTCTTAAAAGTTGTCTCAGGTTTCAACTTTCTGCTACCTAAGTAGTTAAGTTGTGAAAGTTTCTGCCATTTCACACTGAGCTAATCGAAGGAAGGACACTGAGCGAACTCGGAACTATAATATATAAGTTTAAGTGTCCTGTTTTTTGCTTATTTTGTTCTTTATTTCTTTGTTAATTATAGCACTATGTGTACTGTATATTTTTCTAGCTAGTTTCACTGTATGTGAGGTATTAACTGGAAATTGTCCAATTTTATTAAGCATTTGTTGGGTTGTTTGTTTCTGATAACTTGTTGCAGTTAAAACTCTTTTTCTAGAGGCTCCTTTAGCTGTTTAAAACTTTCATTTAAAGGTTCACTGCTGCTTTTCTGCTGTGTGAAACATTTCTGCAGTTTGTTTCTAAGTAATGGGGATATTTGTAGCATTTCTATATTCAGGCTTGTATTTGGGCTTAGTGTTTGTGGAGGCTGTGTGTCTGAACACATATTCAGGGACATCTTGGTTTAGCCAAAGTCATCAGGCATTTCAGTGAAAGAGAATTGTTTAAGGTCATTGGCTGACTGATGTCACCTGGACTACAGCTTAGACTAAGCACCTCATTGGTTCTTTTGAGCTTTGTTTCTTAAAAGTTGTCTCAAGTTTCAACTTCCTGTTACCTAAGAAGTTAAGTTGTGAATGTTTCTGCCATTTCACACTGAGCTAATCGAAGGAAGGACACTGAGCAAACTCAGAACTATAATATATAACATTAAGTATCCTGTTTTTTGCTGATTTTGTTCTTTATTTCTTTGTTAATTATAGCACTTTGTGTACTGTATATTTTTCTAGCTAGTTTCACTGTGTGTGAGGCATTAATTGGAAATTGTCCACATTTATTAAGCATTTGTTGGGTTGTTTGTTTCTGATAACTTGTTGCAATTAAAACTCTTTTTCTAGAGGCTCCTTTAGCTGTTTAAAACTTTCATTTAAAGGCTCACTGCTGCTTTTCTGCTGTGAGAAACATTTCTGCAGTTTGTTTCTAAGTAGTGGGGATATTTGTAGCATTTCCATATTCAGGCTTGTATTTGGGCCTAGTGTTTGTAGAGGCTGTGTGTCTGAGCACATCTTCAGGGACATCTTGGTTTAGCCAAAGCCATCAGGCATTTCAGTGAGAGAGAATTGTTTAAGGTCATTGGCTGACTGAGGTCACCTGGACTACAGCTTAGACTAAGCACCTTATTGGTTCTTTTCAACTTTTTTTTCTTAAAAGTTGTCTCAGGTTTCAACTTTCTGTTACCTAACAAGTTAAGTTGTGAGTGTTTCTGCCATTTCACACTGAGCTAATCAAAGGAAGGACACTGAGCAAACTCTGAACTATAATATATAACATTAAGTATCCTGTTTTTTGCTTATTTTGTTCTTTATTTCTTTGTTAAGTATAGCACTTTGTGTACTGTATATTTTTCTAGCTAGTTTTACTGTGTGTGAGGTATTAACTGTAAATTGTCCACTTTTATTAAGCATTTGTTGGGTTGTTTGTTTATGATATCTTGTTGCAGTTAAAACTCTTTTTTCTAGAGGCTCCTTTATGTTGGTATGGTGCTTTTATAGTTAGTGGCTTCTCAGTTGCCCGCCCCTAGTGTAAATTTGATCTGGGACCCTCCTCCCAGTCTGGTGTCATTACCTCATTCTACCCAATACAGGGAGAACATTTGAGAAGGCCAATCAGCTTAGTTTCTGCTAGTCCTTTCTCTCTTTCTAAGCTTGATTCCTGCCTTTCTTGTCAGTAGTCTAGCCTGGATATAGATTTGCTGTGTCCAGGACTATTTGTAGGCTTCTAGGCCCCCAAGCCTTTCTGTGTTGGGGAGAACCCTTCTAGCTTAATTTTGTTTCTTAGAACTAGCCAGTTTTTTGTTTCAGCACTTGTTCAGAACTTATTGTAAGCACTAAATAAGCTACAAATTACTACAGCACTCAACATTCCTCACTGTCTAGAGGAAAACAGTTTCTAGTACTTAACAAATAAGCACCTATTCAGGCATGTCTAAGGGTCAGCTCCCGGTGTTTTCTCCTGTCTACCTGATGAATCTGGGCATCTTGGGGCAATGCAGTAATTGCCTCATGTACACAGACAATCCTCTCCTCCTACCACCCAACACTACAACCTGTGAGAGATGCACTTATATAGCCAAACTGGAAGCAAAGCTCTCTTCACCCAAGACTGGACTAGACAGTCAAGAGGAGAAGGTAAACACTTGCACCATACCACACTCAGCACATAGTCCCTCAAAACCTACATCACCAAAACACACACATAGAAACACAAAACACACACCTACATTCATGGAGGCTCTCAGTAAAAACCTGCCCAAGCAACAGGGACCTCCAAAGCAGAAACACAAGCAACCTCCACCGCCCAACACAACCCAAATGACACATAGCCCACAAACTCAGTGTGCCACTCAACCACAGCCCATAAGGCATAACAACATACCCAACACTCTAGTCATAGTTGACTCTATAGTCAGGCACACTGACGTTCCACTCACCAGGCTAAACAAGGAGAAAGTTACTGTCACCTGCCTGTCGGGTGCCAGGATCTGCCACATAATGCATGCACTCAGGTCACTCCACAACAAGTACAAATATGACTCTGTCATTGTCCATGTTGGTGTGAATGACCTGAAACATACCTCCTTGGACTACATGAAAAGGGACATGGAGGAGCTGTCTGATCTTGTATCCCAGGCAGGTATGACCCTAGCCCTGAGTAGCATCCTGCCATCACCCAGAATGATACGACAGTACAAGGACAAAATAATTGACTTCAACAATTGGCTAAGCTTCTGGTGTCAGTCTAAGGGGATCCAGTATCTGTCTGCCTGGGATGACATGATCGACAAGCCACAATGCTTTGCCAGAGATGGCCTGCACCTGTCGTCCCTGGAATTCCAGATACTGGCTAAGGCTCTAGCCACCCCTATAGTGCCTTTTTTAGGCAAGGTTCAAATGGCAAATTCACCACCCTAACAGGTACAGGCAAGAAGAATCTGAGGGTATTGCTACTCAATGCTAGAAGTCTAAACCTCAAAATGCACTCTCTCGAGGCACTCCTCAAAATGGAGAACATCGACATCTGTGCAGTGACAGAGACCTGGTTCAAGGTTCCAGACAGTACCCCTGCATTACCAGGCTATAATTCATACCACACCTTTCGGCCACCTAACCTGGACCGAAACACTAAAGGCAGAGGCGTGTCCATATTCATTAAGGATATCCACACCTCCAGGCTAGTTGCTCAGCATAATGCATCTGAAATTATCCAAGTGCAACTAACTCTGGGCTAGACCGCAATCCAAATTGTAGCTTGCTACAGATCCCCCACCATGCCCCATGATTCCCACTCTTCATTTCTTAATACACTGGAAAATATTAGAGTACAACCTAACACCCTAACAATGGGTGATTTCAACTACCCTACCATTAACTGGGAAAACTACTCATGTACCAACTCTTGTGCTCAACGTTTTCTGGAATTCATAAATTCCAATGCCATGGATCAACTTATCCACACCCCCACCAGGGGCAGCAATATCCTAGACCTGGTTATTATTAACATAGGCAACCGGTGCTCCACACCAGAGGTCAATTCCTCGTTGGTCAGATCCGACCACAAGCTAATTACCCTAGACATCCACATCCCTCCCCAACCCCCCATTAGGGAAACCACAGTAAAAAATTTCTCCAAAGCCAACTTCACGCTTCTTAAGACAGAAGTGGCAAACTTCACAACACCCATGCTGATGGACAATAGAGGTATGACTGCTGAATCCTACACAAATGCACTTTATAAGCACTTACACGAGTGCATGGATCATGCAATCCCTAACAGAACCAAGATGCTATACTCCAAAAAAAGGAAGCCAATCTGGTGGTCCCCTGCCATAAACAAACTCTACAGCAGAAGAAAGAAACTGTTGCAAAAAAAGAGTAAAATCCCATGATTGGAGAAACTCCCTGGTTAGCCTCAGTAAGAAGCTGAGATCCCTCATAAAATCCTCCAAAGCTAGTTATGAAAACAAAATTGCCACTGACTCTAAAGACAACCACAAAGTATTCTATAGCTATGTCAAGAATCTCAATGGCAATACTCAGATCTACTCTGAGTTACAGCACAATGGCACTAAATATACAGAACCAACTGATATTGCCAACATTCTGTCAGATAGGTTCAGTGCTAACTTTACCCCTCTGTCATCCCCTAAAGGGCCCATCTCTATACCAGAAGAATGCAAAGTTCCTGTAATCATGGCTGCACAGGTAAAAAACACACTATCCAAAGCCAAGAACACAGCATCCATGGGACCTGATGACATCCCAGGCTGTGTTCTACATGAACTACAGAATGAACTAGCACCCCACCTAAGTACCATGTTCAATCATAGCCTCACCTCAGGCTATGTACCCACTGAATGGCACACAGCAACAGTTATCCCACTCCACAAAGGGGGAGCCACCACAGACCCTGGAAACTACCGCCCTATTAGCTTAACGAGCCTGGTCTGCAAGGTTATGGAGCGTATCATCATGGAACTTATAAACAATGACATTGGTAATCTCCAAACTCAGGACCCCACCCAGTTTGGGCTTGTAAAAGGCAGATCATGTCTCCTAAACCTGATAGACTTCTTTGAAGCAGTCACCAAAGCCTTAGATGAGGGTAAGGTGGTACACACAGCCTATCTAGATCTCGCCAAGGCTTTCAACACCATCCCCCACTGTGGAATTATAGATAAACTCACTAAACTAGGTATAAATCCCTATGTCACAAGATGGGTTGCCAACTGGCTCACTGACAGAACCCACACTGTGAAAGTAGCAGACTCCAAATCCAACCAGACCAGTGACAAGTGGAGTACCACAGGGATCAGTCCTGGGTCCTCTCCTTTTTGGTATCTACTTCTCTGAAGTACAGGCCAACACAGAAGGTCTTTGGCTAATGAAGTTCGCAGATGACTGCAAACTAGGAGCCATAATCAAAACTCCAAAAGATGTGGACATCCTACAAAAGGGCCTCGCTGAGACAGATGCCTGGTGTCAAAGCCATGGCCTCAAGCTCAATGCCAAAAAGTGCATTGTCATCCCTTTTGGTAAAAACTCAGTACCCATGAACTACCACATAGGTGATAGTCTACTTAACACCGAAAGTGTGATAAGAGACCTTGGGACACAGGTGGACAGTAGTCTCTCCTTTGATAATCACATCACCACAGTAGTCAGGAAATCCTTCTATGTGGCACACCTCATCACAAAAGGTTTCTCATCCAGGAAAAAAGAGGTCATTGTTCCCCTCTACTCTTCACTCATTAGACCCATTATAGAGTACAATGCCCCTTTTGATATGTACCTCACAAGACATCTACAACAACTGGAAAGGCCACAGAAACACCTCACAAAGAGGATTACTGGCCTCAAAGAGATGCCCTATGCAGACCGTCTCAAAAAACTGCAGCTTTACTCCGTTGCATATCGCCTACTCAGAGGCGATCTCTGCCTAACACACAAAGCTAAGTCAAACCCAGAGCTTTTAGACATGCTCCACTTAAAGAAATCCCAATCCCTACGAGCTACACGCTCTAGAGACCTAAACCTCATCACCACAATAAACAGAACATGCTGGAGGGATAGATTACTGTCCCAGAGACTTTCCATACTCTGGAACAAACTACCTATCTATATCAAACAAAGCTCCTCATTAGCACTCTTCAAGAAAAATCTTGATGATTGGATGGGAGATAGGAAATACACCCTGGGGATCACTTCTGTTGCTCTGCTCAACAGTGGCACAGGAAAATAATTTTCTTGGG